>NC_041385.1:424396584-424414471 GCF_002162155.2 Triticum dicoccoides
CCGGTATATGTCCGAAACCTTCTGAAACCATTTCGGTGTCCGAACATAGTCATCCAATATATCGATATTTATGTCTCGACCATTTCGAGACTCCTCGTCATGTCCGTGATCATATCCGAGACTCCGAACTACCTTCGGTAAATCAAAACACAAAAATTCGTAATACCGATCGTCACCAAACTTTAAGCGTGCGGACCCGACGGGTTCGAGAACTATGTAGACATAACCGAGACACGTTTCCGGTCAATAACCAATAGCGGAACCTAGATGCTCATATTGGTTCCCACATATTATACGAAGATCTTTATCGGTCAAAACCGCATAACTACATACGTTGTTCCCTTTGTCATCAGTATGTTACTTGCCCGAGATTCGATCATCGGTATCTTAATACCTAGTTCAATCTCGTTACCGGAAGTCTCTTTACTCGTTATGTAATGCATCATCCTGCAACTAACTCATTAGTCACATTGTTTGCAAGGCTTATAGTGATGTGCATTACCGAGAGGGCCCAGAGATACCTCTCCGACAATCGGAGTGACAAATCCTAATCTCGAAATACATCAACTCAACAAGTACCTTCGGAGACACCTATAGAGCACCTTTATAATCACCCAGTTACGTTGTGACATTTGGTAGCACACAAAGTGTTCCTCCGGTAAGCGGGAGTTACATAATCTCATATTCATATAAACATGTATAAGTCATGAAGAAAGCAATAGCAACATACTAAACGATCAATGCTAAGCTAACGAAATGGGTCAAGCCAATCACATCATTCTTCTAATGATGTGATCCCACTCATCAAATGATAACTCATATCCATGGTTAGGAAACTCAACCATCTTTGATCAATGAGCTAGTCAAGTAGAGGCATACTAGTGACACTATGTTTGTCTATGTATTCACACATGTATTATGTTTCCGGTTAATACAATTCTAGCATGAATAATAAACATTTATCATGATATGAGGAAATAAATAATAAATTTATTATTGCCTCTAGGGCATATTTCCTTCAGTCTGCCACTTGCACTAGAGTCAATAATCTAGATTACACAGTAATGATTCTAACACCCATGGAGCCTTGTGCTGGTCAGGTTTTGCTCGTGGAAGAGGCTTAGTCAACGGGTCTGCAACATTCAGATCCGTGTGTATCTTGCAAATCTCTATGTCTCCCACCTGGATTTGGTCCCGGATGGAATTGAAACGTCTCTTGATGTGCTTGGCTCTCTTGTGAAATATGGATTCCTTTGCCAAGGTAATTGCACCAGTATTGTCACAAAAGATTTTCATTGGACCTGATGCACTAGGTATGACACCTAGATCGGATATGAACTCTTTCATCCAGACTCCTTCATTTGCTGCTTCTGAAGCAGCTATGTACTCCCTGTCACACATAGATCCCGCCACGACGCTTTGTTTAGAACTTTACCAACTGACAACTCCACCATTCAATATAAACACATATCCGGTTTGCGATTTAGAATCGTTCGGATCAGTGTCAAAGCTTGCATCGACGTAACCATTTACGACTAGCTCTTTGTCACCTCCATAAATGAGAAACATATCCTTAGTCCTTTTCAGGTACTTTAGGATGTTCTTGACCGTTGTCCAATGATCCACTCCTGGATTACTTTGGTACCTCCCTGCTAAACTAATAGCAAGGCACACATCAGGTCTGGTACACAGCATTGCATACATGATAGAGCCTATGGCTGAAGCATAGGGAACATCTTTCATTTTCTCTCTATCTTCTGCAGTGGTCGGGCATTGAGTCTGACTCAACTTCACACCTTGTATTACATGCAAGAACCCTTTCTTTGCTTGATCCATTTTGAACTTTTTCAAAACTTTATCAAGGATGTGCTTTGTGAAAGTTCAATTAAGCGTCTTGATCTATCTCTATAGATCTTGATGCCTAGTATATAAGCATCTTCACCGAGGTCTTTCATTGAAAAACTTTTATTCAAGTATCCTTTTATGCTATCCAGAAATTCTATATCATTTCCAATCAACAATATGTCGTCCACATATAATATTAGAAATGCTACAGAGCTCCCACTCACTTTCTTATAAATACAGGCTTCTCCAAAAGTCTGTATAAAACCATATGCTTTGATCACACTATCAAAGCATTTATTCCAACTCCGAGAGGCTTGCACAAGTCCATAAATGGATCGTTGGAGCTTGCACACTTTGTTAGCACATTTTGCATCGACTAAACCTTCTGGTTGCATCATATACAACTCTTCTTCCAGAAATCCATTCAGGAATGCAGTTTTGACATCCATTTGCCAAATTTCATAATCATAAAATGCAGCAATTGCTAACATGATTCGGACAGACTTAAGCATCGCTACGGGTGAGAAAGTCTCATCGTAGTCAACTCCTTGAACTTGTCGAAAACCTTTAGCAACAAGTCGAGCTTTGTAAACAGTAACATTACCATCAGCGTGAGTCTTCTTCTTGAAGATCCATTTATTTTCGATGGCTTGCCGATCATCGGGCAAGTCAACAAAAGTCCACACTTTGTTCTCATACATAGATCCCATCTCAGATTTCATGGCCTCAAGCCATTTTGCGGAATATGGGCTCATCATCGCTTCCTTATAGTTCGTAGGTTCGCCATGGTCAAGTAACATGACCTCCAGAATAGGATTACCGTACCACTCTGGTGCGGATCTTACTCTGGTTCACCTACGAGGTTCGGTAGTAACTTGATCTGAAGTTTCATGATCAATATCATTAGCTTCCTCACTAATTGGTGTAGGCATCACAGGAACCGGTTTCTATGATGAACCACTTTCCAATAAGGGAGCAGGTACAATTACCTCATCAAGTTCTACTTTCCTCCCACTCACTTCTTTCGAGAGAAACTCCTTCTCTAGAAAGGATCCATTTTTAGCAACGAATGTCTTGCCTTCGGATCTGTGATGGAAGGTGTACCCAACAGTTTCCTTTGGGTATCCTATGCAGACACATTTCTATGATTTGGGTTTGAGCTTATCAGGTTGAAGGTTTTTCACATAAGCATCACAGCCCCAAACTTTAAGAAACGACAACTTTGGTTTCTTGCCAAACCATAGTTCATAAGGCGTCGTCTCAGCGGATTTTGATGGTGCCCTATTTAACGTGAATGCAGCCGTCTCTAAAGCATAACCCCAAAAGGATAGCGGTAAATCAGTAAGCGACATCATAGATTGCACCATATCTAGTAAAGTACGATTACAACGTTCGGACACACCATTACGCTGTGGTGTTCTGGGTGGCGTGAGTTGCAAAACTATTCCGCACTGTTTCAAATGTAGACCAAACTCGTAACTCAAATGTTCTCCTCCACGATCAGATCGTAGAAACTTTATTTTCTTGTTACGATGATTTTCCACTTCACTCTGAAATTCTTTGAACTTTTCTAATGTTTCAGACTTATGTTTCATTAAGTAGATATACCCATATCTGCTCAAATCATCTGTGAAGGTGAGAAAATAACGATACCCGTCGCGAGCCTCAATATTCATTGGACCACATACATCAGTATGTAGAGTTTCATCAAATCTGTTGCTCGCTCCATTGTTCTGGAGAATGGCGTTTTAGTCATCTTGCCCATGAGGCATGGTTCGCAAGTACCAAGTGATTCATAATCAAGTGATTCCAAAAGTCCATTAGTATGGAGTTTCTTCATGCGCTTTACATCAGTGTGACCCAAACGGCAGTGCCACAACTAAGTTGCACTATCATTATCAACTCTGCATCTTTTGGCTTCAACATTATGAATATGTGTATCACTACTATCGTGATTCAACAAAAATAGACCACTCTTCAAGGGTGCATGACCATAAAAGATATTACTCATATAAATAGAACAACCATTATTCTCAGATTTAAATGAATAACCATCTCGTATCAAACAAGATCCAGATATAATGTTCATGCTCAATGCTGGCACCAAATAACAATTATTCAGGTCTAAAACTAATCTCGAAGGTAGATGTAGAGGTAGCGTGCCGACGGCGAGAACATCGACTTTGGAAGCATTTCCCACGTGCATTGTCACCTCGTCCTTAGCCAGTCTTCGCTTAATCCGTAGTCCCTGTTTTGAGTTGCAAATATTAGCAACAGAACCAGTATCAAATACCCATGTGCTACTGCGAGCTCTGGTAAGGTACACATCAATAACATGTATATCACATATACCTTTGTTCACCTTGCCATCCTTCTTATCCGCCAAATACATGGGGCAGTTCCGCTTCCAGTGACCAGTCTGCTTGCAGTAGAAGCACTCAGTCTCAGGCTTAGGTCCAGACTTGGGTTTCTTCTCTTGAGCAGTTACTTGTTTGCCGTTCTTTTTGAAGTTCCCCTTCTTCTTCCCTTTACCCTTTTTCTTGAAACTGGTGGTCTTGTTGACCATCAACACTTGATGCTCCTTCTTGATTTCTACCTCCACAGCCTTTAGCATTGCGAAGAGCTCGGGAATTGTCTTGTTCATCCCTTGCATATTATAGTTCATAATGAAGCTCTTGTAGCTTGGTGGCAGTAATTGAAGAATTATGTCAATGACACTGTCATCAGGAAGATTAACTTAGTTGAATCAAGTGATTGCAATACCCAGACCTTTTGAGTATATGTTCACTGCCAGAACTATTCTCGTCCATCTTGCAGCTGTAGAACTTATTGGAGACTTCATATCTCTCAATTCGGGCATTTGCTTGAAATATTAACTTCAACTCCTGGAACATCTCATATGCTCCATGATGTTCAAAGTGTCGTTGAAGTCCTGCTTCTAAGCCGTAAAGCATGGCACACTGAACTATCGAGTAGTCATCAACATGCGACTGCCAGGCATTCACAATGTCTGCAGTTGCTGGCGCAGGTGGTACACCTAGCGGTGCTTCCAGGATGTAACTCTTTTGTGCAGCAATGAGGATAATCCTCAAGTTACGGACCCAGTCCGTGTAATTGCTACCATCATCTTTCTTTGCTTTCTCAAGGAACCCATTAAAATTTAACAGAACAACGGCACGGGCCATCTATCTACAACAACATAGACAAGCAAAATACTATCAGGTACTAAGTTCATGATAAATTCAAGTTCAATTAATCATATTACTTAAGAACTCCCACTTAGATAGACATCTCTCTAATCATCTAAGTGATCACGTGATCCAAATCAACTAAACCATAACCGATCATCACGTGAAATGGAGTAGTTTTCAATGGTGAACATCACTATGTTGATCATATCTACTATATGATTCACGCTCGACCTTTCGGTCTCCAGTGTTCCGAGGCCATATCTGCATATGCTAGGCTCGTCAAGTTTAACCCGAGTATTCTGCGTGTGCAAAACTGGCTTGCACCCGTTGTAGATTAACGTAGAGCTTATCACACCCGATCATCACATGGTGTCTCGGCACGACGAACTTTGGCAACGGTGCATACTCAGGGAGAACACTTTTACCTTGAAATTTAGTGAGAGATCATCTTATAATGCTACCGTCAATAAAAGCAAAATAAGATGCATAAAGGATAAACATCACATGCAATCAATATAAGTGATATGATATGGCCATCATCATATTGTGCTTGTGATCTCCATCTCCGAAGCACCATCATGATCACCATCGTCACCGGCGCGACACCTTGATCTCCATCGTAGCATCGTTGTCGTGTCGCCAACTATTTCTTCTACGACTATAGCTACCGTTTAGTGATAAACTAAAGCAATTACAGGGCGATTGCATTTCATACAATAAAGCGACAACCATATGGCTCTTGCCAGTTGCCGATAACTTTGTAACAAAACATGATCATCTCATACAATAAAATTTAGCATCATGTCTCGACCATATCACATCACAACATGACCTGCAAATACAAGTTAGACGTCCTCTACTTTGTTGTTGCAAGTTCTACGTGGCTACTACGGGCTGAGCAAGAACCGTTCTTACCTACGCATCAAAAACCACAAGATCGTCAAGTTAGTGTTGTTTTAACCTTCTCAAGTATCGGGCATAGCCACACTCGGTTCAACTAAAGTTGGAGAAACTGACACCCGCCAGCCACCTATGTGCAAAGCATGTCGGTAGAACTAGTCTCGCGTAAGCGTACGCGTAATGTCGGTCCGGGCCGCTTCATCCAACAATACCGCCGAACCAAAGTATGACATGCTGGTAAGTAGTATGACTTGTATTGCCCACAACTCACTTGTGTTCTACTCGTGCATACAACATCTACGTATAAAACCTGGCTCGGATGCCACTTTTGGGGAATGTAGTAATTTCAAAAATAAATCCTATTCACACGCAAGATCATGGTGATGCATAGCAATGAGAGGGGAGTGTGTTGTCCACGTACCCTTGTAGACCGAAAGCGGAAGCTTTAGCACAACGTGGTTGATGTAGTCGTACGTCTTCCGATCTGACCTATCAAGTATCGAACGTACAACACCTCCGAGTTCAGCACACGTTCAGCTCGATGACATCCCACGAACTCCGATCCAGCAGAGCTTTGCGGGAGAGTTCCGTCAGCACGACAGCGTGATGACGGTGTTAGTGATGCTACCGACGCAGGGCTTCGCCTAAGCACCGCTACGATATTACCGAGGTGGAATATGGTGGTGGGGAGCACCGCACACGGCTAAGAGATCAATGATCAATTGTTGTGTCTAGAGGTGCCCCTTGCCCCCGTATATAAAGGAGCAAGGGGGGAGGCGGCCGGCCAGGAGGAGGGCACGCCAAGGGGGGAGTCCTACTCCCACCGGAAGTAGGACTCCTCCTTTCCTTGTTGGAGTAGGAGAGGGGAAGGAAGGGAGAGAGGAGGAGAAGCAAAGAAGGGGGGCGCCCCCCCCCCCCTCCTTGTCCAATTCGGACTAGAGGGGGAGGGGGCGCGGCCTGCCCTTGCCTCCCCTCCTCTTCTCCACTAGGGCCCATGAGGCCCAATAAACCCCCCGGGGGGTTCCGATAACCCCCCCCCCCTCGGTACTCTGGTATATGTCTGAAACCATCTGAAACCATTCTGTTGTCCGAACATAGTCATCCAATATATCGGTCTTTACGTCTCGACCATTTTGAGACTCCTCGTCATCTCCGTGATCATATCCGGGACTCCGAAATACCTTCGGTACATCAAAACACAAAAACTCATAATACCGATCATCACCAAACTTTAAGCGTGCGGACCCTACGGGTTCGAGAACTATGTAAACATGACGGAGACACATTTCTGGCCAATAACCAATAGCGGAACCTGGATGCTCATATTGGTTCCCACATATTCTACGAAGATCTTTATCGGTCAAAACCGCATAACTACAGACGTTGTTCCCTTTGTCATCGGTATGTTACTTGCCCAAGATTTGATCATCAGTATCTTAATACCTAGTTCAATCTCGTTACCGACAAGTCTCTTTACTAATTATGTAATGCATCATCCCGCAACTAACTCATTAGTCACATTGCATGCAAGGCTTATAGTGATGTGCATTATTGAGAGGGGCCAAAGATACCTCTCCGACAATCGAAGTGACAAATCCTAATCTCAAAATACGGCACCTCAACAAGTACCTTCGGAGACACCCGTAGAGCACCTTTATAATCACCCAGTTACATTGTGACATTTGGTAGCACACAAAGTGTTCCTCCAGTAAGCGGGAGTTACACAATCTCATAGTCATAGGAACATGTATAAGTCATGAAGAAAGCAATAGCAACATACTAAATGATCAAGTGCTAAGCTAACGAAATGGGTCAAGTCAATCACATCATTCTTTTAATGGTGTGATCCCGCTGATCAAATGATAACTCATATCCATGGTTAGGAAACTCAACCATCTTTGATCAATGAGCTAGTCAAGTTGAGGCATACTAGTGACACTATGTTTGTCTATGTATTCACACGTGTATTATGTTTCCGGTTAATACAATTCTAGCATGAATAATAAACATTTATCATGATATGAGGAAATAAATAATAACTTTATCATTGCCTCTAGGGCATATTTCCTTCAGAATCTCGGGCAAGTAACATACCGGTGACAAAGGGAACAACGTATGTTGTTATGCGGTTTGACCGATAAAGATCTTCATAGAATATGTAGGAACCAATATGAGCATCTAGGTTCCGCTATTGGTTATTGAACAGAAGTGATTCTCGGTCATGTCTACATAGATCTTGAACCCATAGGGTCCGCACGCTTAACATTCGATGATGATTGGTATTATGAGTTTATGTGTTTTGATGTACCGAAGGTAGTTCGGAGTCCCAGATGTGATCACGTACATGATGATGAGTCTCGAAATGTTCGAGACATGAAGATTGATATATTGTAATGTTATGTTTGGACACCAGAATAGTTTTGGATGAGTTCGGGCATTTACCTGAGTACCGGGAGGTTACCGGAACCCCACGGGGGGTCAATGGGCCTCCATGGGCCTTAGTGGAAATAGAGGGCAGCAAGGGAGCTGTGGGGCATCCCCCCCAGGCCCAAACCAAATTGGTTTAGGGCTTGGGGGCGGCCCCCTCTTTCCTTCTCCCCTCCTCCTCTTTCCTTCCCCTCCTAGTTGGACTAGGAAAGGGGAAACCTACTCCTAGTAGGAGTAGGATTCCCCCCTTGGCGGCTACTCGTTCCCCGCCGGACCGGTGGCGGCTGGCGACGGAGAACGACAGGGAGGCCCACCGACAGGAGCCGTCTGGGCGACGCAGGCGGCAAGAGTAGCCCAACGCTCGGCACGAGCCCGGCGAGCATCAGCCATGGATGCGATGAACGGTCGAACGCGGAACAACAGAAGAAAGATTCCGGTGCACCTCTACCTGGCGCGCCAAATGTCGGATATCGGGTTCCAGCAAAACCCTCAAGGTTCGAACTCTAGGGTGTGTATGAAGATCTTCCCCCTACTGATCCACGTCCAAACATCTCGCTGAGAATCTAAGCAACAAGATGAACAACATGAGCAACACAAGGTTTATACTGGTTCGGGCCACCGTTGTGGTGTAATACCCTACTCCAGTGTGTGGTGTGGTGGATTGCCTCAGGGGCTGATGATGGACAGTACAAAGGAAGAACAGCCTCACGAGAGGTGTTCTTGGGCTGGTGTGGTGAACTACTTGGGTGAGTTCGATCGCCTCTGGATCTGATGAGAACTCGATGCCCTCTACTGTGGTGGCTATCTCTATATATAGATGCCCTGGTTCTCTTCCCAAATATTGAGTGGGAAGGGCGCCAACAACAGCCATTTTGAAGGGGAACATCTAGTACAAGTTATCCTGACTAAAGTTGGTCTTCGGCTGCCAAAGGCACTGGCGATGACGCCGTCTTGGGCTCCACGGTGACCTCCTTCTTGCCGCTCTGCTGGTCTTGGTCTTGTTGCACCGGAATGGTAACCTTTGCTTGACACCTCGGTACTCCATGCCTGTGATTGCCCCCTTTGCATCAAAGAGGAAACAAGGACTCTGCGTAGGCCTGTGCCTGCCTGGCGCCCACCTGGTCTCAATCATCATGGCTTGCATCACGAGCACCTCGCGACGTACCCCTGCCTTGATCTCTCCGCCTCCTCGCGAGCCGGCCTAGTGAGGCCATTCTTGAGGAAGCCTTGCGTTGTCTGCCCCGCGAGGCTTGGCCCCTCGTGAGGGTCTTGAGCTTGAGTTGATGAACATGGGTCGTACTGGGCCACCCCTTGAGCCACGCCGCAGGCCGTAGGCAGGCAAGTCTGGGGACCCCCGTTCCTAGAACGCCGACAATAACCCCCGAGCCCAAGGCGTGCTCGGACTTGGCTTAGCAGCAAAGTGAAAGGGCAAGTGCGGAGTGCTACGGGCCCCAACAGCCTGCGGCCTTGGTTGCTGCGTGGCGGTTGATTGGCCGTGGGCGTCTCCGCTTCCCCACGCTGCCTCGGCAACTGCCGGATTTGACGAGTCCCTGCTGCATGCAAAAAGAGTCATGATTACCTGCGATCGTGGAGGCCGGCGGTTGGCTTCCTTTGGGTTATAAATGCGGTAGGGCACAGGCCCCCTGCTGCACATCTCCCTTCCCCCGTCTTCTTCTTCTTCCTCCTTGCTCCAGTTGCATGCCGTGTCCCATGGCGCCCACGAAGAGGTTCTCGGCCGCTGAGAAGGGGAAAGGTCGCCAGGAAGGGCCTGGCTCCCCTCGCCCAAGCGCGGTCGAGGTCGTCCCCGCAAGCACCCCGCGACTCCTACAGCGGCTCCCCGTGGTCGCGGCGGTGGTCCTTCATGCGGTGATGGCCGCCCGGTGGGCAGGGGAAGACGCGTCGTGGCTGTGCGACCTCCCCGGCCACACTTTCACTCGGCAGAGGTGCTGCCGGAGTTTGTCGTGTCGTCGGCAGATCCGGCCGGCAATTGGCTCCAGCTTCCCCGCTTCTTTGCCGGCGAGCTTCCGGCTGGCACCCCTGGCGGCCTCTGGCTCCAGGCGAATGGCTGCTGCAGCAGGGCTTCCTAGATCTCGGTGGAGATCTCCGTCACCGGGAACGTAGCCTTGGCCCGCGGCTGGCAGATGTTTGCCCGCGTGCGCGGCCTAGGCCGGCGGTGCACCCTGCACTTCAGGTTTGATGGCAACGCGACCCTCTACGTGAGGGTGTTCGCAGAAGACAGCCGCCGTGTCGGGTGCTGCCCTGAAGACGATGATGGCGATCGGGTGCTGGGACTTGGAGACGGCCGCAACGAGGACGAAGGCGAGCCCGCCGCTGGCGGCGCCCGCAGCTCGCCAAGCTTCAGCGGCTCTCCCTCTGGTGACAGCTCCTCCAGCGGTGGCCGCGACCAGCCATACGCCGTCGGGCCCGCTTCGAAGGTGGTAGCGGGTCATCCCGCCGTCATGCCTTGGTGAAGCGTGAGGAGGAGTCTGATTGAGCTCAGGAGGGCGATGTGAATCCCCCTCACGAGTCGTCGTCGGGCATGCCACGTTTATTTTGTTCTCCTTTTCCTGCATATAGAGAGAGAGAGAGAGAAGTATGGAGCCCCGTGGGGGCATGCTGGACTATTGCCCTTAGTTATTATGCTATTTCTATTATTCCCATGTTGTGTTGTGGTGTTGTGGCTGCATGCTTGTGCGTAGGAACAACTTAGCTCGAGGGGCTCGCTGCCGTCTTCGCCTCACGAGGTACCCGCCGGAGGCCTCGCCGGGCGTCTCGAATCCTGCAAATTTAGCCGGGCAGATAGCCTTTGAACCTTTGTCGTGAGGGTGACTGGCTCAGGTCCTGTGTTCGCGTCGCGATGCCCGTGGGGCATGGACCGGGAGGGGTGCTCCCGCTGTGAACTTGAGTGAGGAAGCCTCACAAAATTAAGCAAGATGGTACTCGCGAGGGCGCCCGTGCATCCCCCTCGCGAGGGCGCCCACACAGCCCCCTCGCGAGGCTTGCGAAAAAGAGGACGAGTCAGGCAAAAAACAAAGGCAAAGAATCACGGGCCGGGTACGGCAAACAACACTAAAAGCAGGTCTAATAAAGTTTTGAACAAGGGTGAACAAGCCAACTGCGGAAAGCAAATGAAAATCCGCGTCCGGCACCTAATCTAGTCTTCGACGTCTTCTCACCAGCGCAGAGCTAAGTTCTGCCACTGGGCGTGGGCGGGAGCGTCCGAGGCCCAAGGGCGGCACTCCGGAGACTCCGGGGCGTGTATAGCCCCAACTCATTATTATGTGAGAGTGTCACGGGCGGTGAGCTTCACATGCATTGGCCTTCTTCACAGGCATCGGGCCTTTTCTTGGGGCGGCGAGCTTCACAGGCACCGGGCCTTCTTTGCAGGCACTGGGCCCTTCTTCATAGGCGCCGGGCCTTCTTTACAAGCATTGGGCCTTACTTCAGAATCTCCGGAGGTGCTGAATGTTCCACGCGTTCGGAATGGGCACCCCTTCCTGGGTCTCCAAGCGCGTGGCGCCAGGTCTGGAAACATGAACAACCTTGAACGGGCCCTCCCAAATGGGCGAGAGCTTGTGCAGCCCTTCCCTGGAGAGCACCCGCCTGAGCATGAGGTCACCTACCTCGAGAATTCTGGGGCGGATGTTGCGGCAGTGGTACCGCCGCAGTGCGTGCTGGTATCTTGCCGCTCGTAGCGCGGCCTCCCGACGGTATTCCTCCCCCAGCACGAGATTCATCCCCCACATGGCGTCCTGTTGTGCTTCGTCAAATGCTAGGACCCGTGCGGAGCAACGCCTGACCTCGTGAGGGAGGACCGCTTCCACTCCGTAGACGAGGAAGAACGGGGTTTCACCGGTCGACTTGGTGGCGGTAGTGCGGATAGACCATAGCACGGACTGGAGCTCATTGTACCAGCCCCTGCCGCAGGCCTCCAGCTTCTTCTTGAAGGTCTTGGTTTTGAGGCCTTTCAAGATCTCTGCGTTGGCGCGTTCAGCCTGGCCGTTGCTCCGAGGGTGTGCCACTGAGGCATAGCATATCTGTGTTCCAAGGTTAGCACAATATGTTTTGAAGAGATTGCTGGTGAACTGTGAACCGTTGTCGGTGATGATGTGATTAGGCACCCCGAATCGGCTCACGAGGCCCTTGATGAACTTGACTGCAGAACCAGCTGGGATGGTGCGGACAGCTTCCACCTTAGCCCACTTGGTGAATTTGTCAATGGCGACGTAGAGGTAGCGATAGCCCCCTGGCGCCCGAGGAAACGGGCCCAAAATGTCCAGCCCCCACACTCTGAACGGCCATGAGAGTGGAATGGTCTGCAAGCCCTGAGCTAGCTGATGAATCTGCTTGGCGTGGAATTGACAGGCTTCTCAAGCCTTCACCAGCTCGACTGCGTTGTTGAGTGTTGTAGGTCAATAAAACCCGCTATGAAATGCCTCGCCGACGAGGGTCCGTGATGACGAGCGGTGACCATAGTCTCCACCGTGAGTGTCTGTCAGCAACTCCTTCCCCTGTTCTCTGGAGATGCAACGCAGGGAAACACCGCTGGGCTGCTTCCGGTAGAGCTCTCCATCTTGGATGCAGTAGGTCATGGCCTGCCAGGCCACGCGTTCCGCGTCCTCTTCTTTCTCTGGTAGAGTCCCTTGCATCAGGTAATCCTTGAGCTCCGCAGTCCAGCATCCTTCCTGAGGCTCCAGCGCTAGGAGCAAGCGTGCTCCTGAGGTCGGGCCACATGCCGGGGCTCCTGAGGCAGGCGGTTGAGGGAGCTCCTCCCGAGGTTGCGCTATGCTTGATAGTGACAGTGCCGCTGAGGGCTTGAAGAGTCGCTCCTCGAAGACGCCAGGCTCCTGAGGCAGCTGCCTCGATGCCCTCTTGGTGATGTCATCAGCCTCCTGATTGGTGCCGCGATGCACATGCTGTAACTCCAGCCCCAAAAACTGCTTCTCCATCTTGCGCACTTCCGCAAGATACGCCTCCATGTGCTCGTCTTTGGGCTCGTATACTTTGTTGGAGAAGTTGACAAGGAGCTGTGAGTCACCCTTGATGATGAGGCGCTTCACCCCCAGTGCAGCCGCTACCTTTAAGCCTGCTATGAGGCCCTCGTATTCTGCTATGTTGTTGGAAACTTTTTCACCCTGCTGGAAACAGAGCTGCATGGCGTAGTAGAGCTTGTCCTGAGTGGGGGATATAAACACTGCGCCTGCCCCTGCGCCATGTCGCTAGAATACTCCATCGAAGTGCATAACCCAGCCGTCTGGTGCCTCGCTTCCTGGGGAAAGAGACCGATCTTCTCCTACTTCGAGCCCTGGTGCCTCTGTCCATTCTGCCACAAAATCTGCAAGTGTGGCTCCTTTGACGACTCTGGTCATGCTGAATTCTAACTGAAACGCTTGCAGCTCGATGTTCCATTCAGCGACCCTTCCACGGCTGCTCCTTTGCGCTTCACATCCTTGGCCTTGGCTTTCTTCTCTTCAGGGTCAGCAGCTGGGAGCTCGAGAAGGGAGAGGCGTCCCTCCTCAGCCCTTGCGCACTTGGTCGCCAGGTTGAACAGCTCCAGAGATGTGCACAGATCCTCGTGGATTGTCAGTTCCTCCTTCATCTTAACATCACAGACGCCATTAGAGAATGCTGAGATGATGGCCTCCTCGGTCACCTTGGGAATCTTGAGGAGAGCGCTGTTGAAGCACTGGATGTACTTCTATAGGGTCTCTCCAGGTTGTTGCTTGATGCAGCGTAGGTCACCCTGGTGGACGGTTGCGAGTGCCCTGGAAGTTGGCGATGAAGCGGGTGCGCATCTCGTCCCAAAAGGAGATCGTGCCGGGAGGCAGGTTCAGGAGCCAGGTGCGGGCACCATCCTCGAGCTCCATGGGAAACCAATTCGCCATGACCTTCTCATCTCCATTGGCCGCTTCGATGCCCAGCTCATAGAGCTGCAGGAACTCCGTGGCGTCGACAGTGCCGTCGTAGTGAGGAGGCAGATCCGGCTTGAACTTGCCCGGCCAGGCGACACTGCGTAGCTCGGTGGTGAAGGCGCGGCTGCGATGGCCACCGGAGCCCTTTGCTGGTGCGGGGCTTGCTCCTAGGGATTCCCACGCTCCGCCACCAGGGGCAGCACGGGGTCTTGACGTGGTGGCGCAGGGATGCGGTCCCGATGTGCTGGAGCAGGGAGCACGCGAGCACCTTCTTGTGGGCGAGGGATTTCTTGGTAGCTCCTTTCTTGTCGTGCGGGTGCTGGACGCGGTGGGTCTCGTCTAGGGGCCGCGCGCCTTGGAGCCAGGGCACCTTCTTGGGGAGGAGGTGGCGGAGGCACCTCCTGAGCTTCATCACCCACGCAGGACGGAGGGCGAGGCAGCGAGAGGGACGGCGCAGGGGAGCCCCCTGCGGCGCTGACGAGCTCGGTGATGCGAAAGAGCCACTCCTCGTAGAGGTCGTCGACGGACGGTAGTGCAGAAGCTCGCGTGCCAGGAGCAACGCGGCATGTGCATCCGTGGGAGCGCGACAGGCGTGAGACAATGAACCAGCTAGAGTCAGCGACGGAGTGGTGGTGCGGCCTTCCCGCCGCACCAAGGGATGCAGCAACGACGCCTGGTGCTCGTTCCCCGCCGGGCCGGTGGCGGCGTTGGTGGCTGGCGACGAAGAACGACGGGGAGGCCCACCGATGGGAGCCGTCTGGGCGACGCGGGCGGCGAGAGCAGCCCGATGCTCGGCACGAGCCCGGCGAGCGTCAGCCATGGATGCGATCAACGGTCGAACGCGGAACAGCGGAAGAAAGATTCCGGCGCACCTCTACCTGGCGTGCCAAATGTCGGATATCGGGTTCCGGCAAAACCCTCAAGGTTCAAACTCTGGGGTGCGCACGAAGATCTTCCTCCTACCGATCCACGTCCCAACGTCTCGCTGAGAATCTAAGCTACGCGATGAACAACACGAGGGACACAAGGTTTATACTGGTTCAGGCCACCGTTGTGGTGTAATACCCTACTCCAGTGTGTGGTGTGGTGTAATACCCTCAGGGGCTGATGATGGACAGTACAAAGGAAGAACACCCTCGCGAGAGGTGTTCTTGGGCTGGTGTGGTGAACTACTTGGGTAAGTTCGATCCCCTCTGGATCTGATGATAACTCGATGCCCTCTACTGTGGTGGCTATCTCTATATATAGAGGCCCTGGTCCTCTTCCCAAATATTGAGCGGGAAGGGCGCCAACAACGGCCATTTTCAAGGGGAACATCTAGTACAAGTTATCCTGACTAAAGTTGGTCTTCGGCTGCCAAAGGCACTGGCAATGACGCCGTCTTGGGCTCCACAGTGACCTCCGTCCTACCGCTTTGCTGGTGTTGGGGATACACATAATAGGTAGGCCCATGAAGGGTCGAAGTATCATAAAGCATGGGGTCCACACAACATGTGGGTCCAGATAAATTTCATACAGACATACTACCCACTCGGACAAACAGCATACTATCCACTCGACCAAGCAGTATACCATCCACTCGGATGGCAGTTCACCACTCGACCGTATGACTCACTCGGATTTACGAAGACCAGTAGGCAACAAAGTAGTCGACATCATTCTCATGGTGAGGGCTTGGTAGTGGTCTCGCATTATGGCATTCATGCCCCACTTTGCAACATAGGAGGTGAGGGGGTGGCGCACTATATATAAGCCACCCCCACCACTAGACTTGGGGGGCTCTCTTCATCCACCTCTCTCTCTTTTCACCATTAGTCTCAGGACTTAGCTCAGGCATGGGGATTCCTTCTCTCTCTCACACACACATTGTAATCTCCGGATATATACTCAGATAAAACAAAGCCTCTCCAAAGCATGAGACGTAGGGTTGTTATCTCCACCGTGAGAGGCCCGAACTCGCTAAAACCACTGTGTCACCCATATGCATCTCGATAGATCATGCTCCGTTACCCTATACCTTATTATTGTCAGAATCGTTCCCATGACAGTTGGCGCCCACCGTGGGGCATGGCGTCTGTCGAACCATGGTGCAAATGGTTTCTTCATCAATTTTTGGCAGCAGATCGACGACGATCGCGAGAGAGATTGGCTGCTAGAATTTTGGCCATCGCGCTATGCATGCAAAGAAAAGGATCAGGGAAGTATCCATTTTATCTAGTCCTTCTTTGAAGTAATTATCTAACAATGGGTTGATCTTTTCCTCCTATAGGATCAGACATCACCCATGCGTGATCAATCATAAGGAGAAGAAGCGGCGAAAGGGACACCTCGCTCCATTCTGATCGTTGGTTCTGCTCCGAGGCGATGAAGCGATGCCATCCACGCGTTGCCATCTATGGTCTCATCTGCGACACCATCGTCGCGCCCCCATGCACGAATGTCAGCACCATCCACCCTTCATCTCCGACTCCATCTACGACGCCGACGTCGCGCTTCCACGCATTGACACCGACGCCATCCGCCGATCATCGTCTCCGGCCTTGATGCCGTCCTCGAACCTCTCACACTCGACGGCCTCGTCCTCTGGTCAGCAGCAGTGCGGTGGCCCCTGCGATAGAAACACAGTGCGCCACACACGCGCGACTTCGGCGATCGCAGCCCGGCCCGGAACGCCATAGTCGGGTACACCGTGCCCGTCGGCGTCGTCGTGTTCGTCGATGTGCTGCTCCGCATCAGGCACTCCCGAGACGACCGTGACTTCGACGGTCTCCGAGCTGCTCTCCAGAGCCTCCAACGGTCCCGTACCCGACGAGTTCGATGCCTTCCCGGGCCGCGAGATCAAGTCTGGCAAACCCCACGGCATAGCATTGAACTGCATGCAGTGAATGACCGTGGGAAAGGGAAACTTCCATTACATACATTAACGCTTTAACTTTTGCTTAATTAGTGCTAATCAATGCCTCTTACGTGCAGATTCTGTGTACATGGTCTGGACGTGGGCTACTCCTTCCATGCGTTGGCTAGCCAAACAATTACACCTAAATAACAGGGATTTATTGCCCCGTTACTGACCGAGCGCTGCACCAAGTTGACCTCTCGTCCGTCGCCCAGCTCCAGTAAGATTTTGCGTACATGCAAGGTATCGCATCAGTGCGTCATCTGTAACGCACCTCCACAACGACGATTGCGGTTCACTCGGACAGGCGGGAGCACTCGGATGAGACGTCCGCTCAAACAGGGCTCACTCGGCCGTGAGGTCGCGGGGTCCACTCGGCCGATCCTCCACAGCAATGACCATGACCACTGCATTCAACCTGTCTACAACACTCGGACGGCCCGTGCGCTGCCACTCCGATATGGATGCGCCTTCATCGATCGGACGCCCCGCGCATCGCCACTCCGCGAAACGCGTCCACTTCACTCGGAGGCCCCGCGTGTCGTCACTCCATGGAACGCGTCCACTTCACTCAGATGCCCCGCACGTCGCCACTCTGCGGGACGGCTCTACTTCACTTGGAGGCCCCGTGCATCGTCACTCCGCGGAACGCGTTCACTTCACTCAGACACCCCGCGCGTCGCCACTCCGTGGGACACCTCTACTTCATTCGGAGG
>NC_041385.1:424414876-424418431 GCF_002162155.2 Triticum dicoccoides
CCGCACGTCGCCATTCGGTTGGTCACCTCATCACCACTCGGCCGCCCCACGCGTCGCCATCGGTTGGTCACCTCATCACCACTCGGCCGCCCCGCGCGTCGCCATCGGTTGGTGAAAGCACAAGTGCTCCCTAGGTGGTTTTGGTAATTAATGTCAACATATCTCTTGTTGGACTAACACTTTTATCTAGTATGTTTCAGATAAGTTCAAAAATGGAGTGGCATGGACTAAAGGATGTGGGAACTCCTTTAAGATGCTAAGGACAAAGGATTGGCTCAAGCTTCAAGCTCAAGACTCTTCATTTTATATTTTAGTGATCCAAGATCACATTGAGTCTATAGGAAAAGCCAATACTATCAAGAAGGGATGAGGTGTTGCTTAATGAATTTCTTGCTCCATAGTGCTTAGTGATATGCTCCAAAACCCTCAACTACTTTCCCACTTCCACACATATGACCTAAACCTAAAGTCAAACTCGGCCCCACCGACTCTTTCTATCCGGCGCCACCGAGTTCAGATGTCATAGCCACTGCCACAAACCCTAGGCAAATCGGTCTCACCGATAGGGATCTCGATCTCATCGAGATGGGATTGTAATCTCTCTGTGTATGTCCATTACCAAAATCGGTCTAACCGAATTTGAGCAATCGGTACTACCGAGATTACAATGCAAACTTCCTGGTTAACTTATTACCAAAATCGGTCCTACCGAGTTTGTGTAATCGGTCCAACTGAGTTTGCCTGACCAACTCTCTAGAAAACTTATTGCCAAAATCGGTCTCACCGAGTTTGTGTAATCGGTCTCACCGAGATTACGTTATGCCCTAACCCTAACCATATCGGTCCTACCGAGTTACATATCGGTCCCACCGAAAATCCTAACGGTCACTAGATTTACTAAATCGGTCTGACCGAGTTTCTTGATTCGGTCCCACCGAGTTTGGTAGATTGTGTGTAACGGTTAGATTTTGTGTGGTGGCTATATATACCCCTCCACCTCCTCTTCATTCGTGGAGAGAGCCATCAGACTGAACCTACACTTCTAGCATACATTTTCTGAGAGAGAACTACCTACTCATGTGTTGAGGCCAAGATGTTCCATTCCTACCATATGAATCTTGATCTCTAGCCTTCCCCAAGTTGCTTTCCACTCAAATCTTCTTTCCACCAGATCCAAATCCTATCAGAGAGAGTTGAGTGTTGGGGAGACTATCATTTGAAGCACAAGAGCAAGGAATTCATCATCAACGCACCATTTGTTACTTCTTGGAGAGTGGTGTCTCCTAGATTGGCTAGGTGTCACTTGGGAGCCTCCGACAAGATTGTGGAGTTGAACCAAGGAGTTTGTAAGGGCAAGGAGATCGCCTACTTCATGAAGATCTACTGCTAGTGAGGCAAGTCCTTCGTGGGCGACGGCCATGGTGGGATAGACAAGGTTGCTTCTTCGTGGACCCTTCATGGGTGGAGCCCTCCGTGGACTCGCGCAACCGTTACCCTTCGTGGGTTGAAGTCTCCATCAACGTGGATGTACGATAGCACCACCTATCGGAACCACGTCAAAAACATCCGTGTCTCCAATTGCGTTTGAATCCTCCAAAATCCTTCCCTTTACATTCTTGCAAGTTGCATGCTTTACTTTCCGCTGCTCATATACTCTTTTCATGCTTGCTTGATATGTATTGTGAATGTTAAACTTGTGCCTAAACTCCACTTAAACTTAAAGATCTTAAAAACTGTAACTTTGGTACTTAGTGTCTAATCACCCCCCCCCCTCTAGACACCTCTTCTCAAGGTCCTACAAGTGGTATCAGAGCTTTGGTCTCCATTGCCTTGGTTTAATCACCATTGGAGGAAGATGGATGAGTCTACTTTGGGGAGTCTTAGACATAGAGTGCCTATACTTGATGGAGAGTATTTTCAGGAGTGGAAAAATGAGATGCTTGTGATTTTCAATCAATATCATTTGAACAAGTACATTGCTAGCCCCTGTGCACCTCATGTTGATCCTATGCATCCTACTCTTGGTGAGTCAATTGATATGATTAGGAATCTTAGAACTGCCGAAATTATCATTAGAGGATTGCCTAGAAACTAGATTGGATGTTTGCCTACTCTTGAGTGTGCCTACACTATATGGAAATTTCTTGAGGAACGCTTTCCAAATTATTCCTTGAAAAATCTTGATGAAATTCTCCATAAGTCCATTGCTTTGAGTAAGATGAATACTAGTGATCCTATGTTTGGTGATCATCTATTTGAGCTTACAAACCTTATGCGTGCCAAAGGAGATGTTGGAATTATTAGTGATATTATTTCTGAAGCTATAAAAATTCATAAGCAAGATCATTGTCAAACTCACTCTAACGAATCACCCTCTCTAGGATTTGATCCACCACATGACGATGTTGAACATGGATACTATGATGAGGATGATGATAGTGACTTCGATCTTGATGATGCAATGAGACATTTTGGTCTTATGGCAAATCTTCGAGGATATATGTCAGGAGGAAAGGAATGGGTTCTTGATAGTGGATGTACCGATCACATGACCGGAGATAAAGACATGTTTCGTGAGCTTGCTGAAAATGATAGTCCTTGAAAGTATGTCACTTTCGATGACAACTCAAAGTGTAAGGTGGTTGGCCTCGGTAAGGTGGCCATATCACATGATAGCTCCATACAAAATGTCATGCTCGTTGAATCTCTTGGATACAACTTACTTTCAGTATCTAGACTTGCTGATTTCGGTTTCAATGTCCTATTTACTGAAGTAGATTGTCAAGTGTTTCGTCGAGATAATCATAAAATGGTCTTTACCGGTGTGCGTAGAGGTGATGTATACATTGTTGATTTCACTAAAAAGGCTCAACCTAAAACTTGCTTCATCGCTAAATCCTCAAAAGGTTGGTTATGGCATAGACGACTAGGTCATGTTGGTATGCGAAACCTTGACAAGCTTATTAAAGGAAATCATATCCTTGGTGTTAACGATGTCATATTTGATAAGGATAGACTTTGCAGTGCTTGTCAGGCAGGTAAACAGGTTGGAGGGAGACATCCCGTGAAGAACATCATGACCACAAGGAGGCCACTCGAGCTACTTCACATGGATCTTTTTGGTCCCAACTCTTACAAGAGTCTCGGTGGAAATTCTTTTGGTCTATTTATAGTTGATGATTTTTCAAGATTTACGTGGGTGTTCTTTCTCAATGATAAATCGCAGGTCCAAAAGATCTTCAAAAACTTCGCTAGGAAGGCCCAAAATCAATTTGAAGTGAAGATCAAGAAGGTTTGCAGCGACAACGGAACGGAGTTCAAGAACGCAAATGTGGACACCTTTCTTGACGAAGAAGGGATTTCACACGAGTTCTCGGCTACGTACACACCTCAACAAAACGGAGTTGTTGAGAGGAAGAACCGGACGCTCATCAAAATGGCGAGAATGATGCTTGATGAATACAAGACACCGAAGCACTTTTGGGCAGAAGCGGTTGAGACAGCTTGTCATGCAACAAATCGCTTGTATCTTCACAAGCTACTCGGCAAGACGGC
>NC_041385.1:424418793-424427316 GCF_002162155.2 Triticum dicoccoides
AGATCCTCACCGGTAACAAACCCCAAGTTGGATACTTTCGAGTATTCGGCTCAAAGTGCTACATTCTTGATCAGCATCGTCGTTCTAAATTTGCTCCTAAGTCTCATGAAGGTTTCCTACTAGGTTATGGCTCAAACTCTCACACTTACCGTGTCTACAACAATTTCACCAGAAAGGTTGAAGAGACGGTAGATGTGAAGTTTGATGAATCTAACGGCTCGCAAATAGAGCAATTGCCAATTGATGTAGGAGACAAAGATCCTTTGGAAGCAATCCAAGACTTGTCTATTGGCAAGGTCCGTCCAACGGAGGTGAAGGACAGTACCTCGTCCGTCCAAGTGGAAGCTTCTACTTCACGACAAGGTGAACCAAGGGTTGATACAGAAGCATCCACAAGTGGGACACACCAAGATGAAGAAAACGAGGAAGTGCATCAAGATGAACGTCAACAACCTCCTTCTCCACCACGACAAGAGAACGACAACACCAACAATGAAGAAGGCCAAGAAGAAGAACAAGATGAAGAAGAAGTTCAACCAAGAACCAAGCAAAAGCTTTCACGAGTTCGAGCAAGAATTGCTAAAGACCATCCCGTCAAGCAAATCTACAATGATATTCAAACCGGGAGAATCACTCGCTCTAAAACTCGCTTAGCTAACTTTTGTGAAAACTATTCTTTCATCTCTAGCATTGAACCTATGAAGATCAAAGAAGCATTGGAAGATCCGGATTGGATAAATGCTATGCATGAAGAGCTACACAACTTTGAGAGGAACCAAGTTTGGACATTGGTTGAGCAGCCCAACAACAACCACAACATCATCGGTACCAAATGGGTGTTTCGCAACAAGCAAGATGAAGATGGACAAGTAGTTCACAACAAAGCACGTCTCGTCGCCCAAGGCTACACACAAGTCGAAGGTATGGACTATGGTGAGACTTACGCTCCCGTTGCTAGACTTGAGTCCATTCGCATCTTACTTGCCTATGCTAATCATCATGATATCACCTTGTACCAAATGGACATTAAAAGTGTTTTTCTAAATGGTGAAATAGAGGAGGAAGTTTATGTTAAGCAACCTCCCAGCTTTGTCAATCCTAAGAAACCCAATCATGCGTACAAACTTCATAAAGCCCTTTATGGTCTTAAACAAGCTCCTAGAGCATGGTATAAATGCTTAACCAAGTTCCTTAATGAAAAAGGCTTTGAAATTGGGAAAATTGATTCTACTCTTTTTACTAAAAGGGTTAATGGAGAACTATTTGTGTGCCAAATCTATGTTGATGATATTATATTTGGTTCAACTAACCCTCATTTTAGTGAAAAGTTTGGGCAGCTAATGTCGGAGAAGTTTGAGATGTCTATGATGAGTGAACTCAAATTCTTTCTTGGGTTGCAAATCAAGCAAACTAAGGAAGGTACCTTTGTTTCTCAAACGAAGTACACCAAGGACCTATTCAAGAAGTTCAATATGCAAGAATGCAAAGGTATGACTACACCCATGCCTACTAGTGGACATCTTGACTTGACCAAAGATGGTGAACCGGTTGATCAAAAGGTTTATCGCTCTATGATTGGTTCATTGTTATATCTATGTGCCTCACGTCCCGATATCATGCTAAGTGTGTGCATGTGTGCACGATATCAAGCTGCTCCTAAACAATGCCATCTTAAGGCCGTGAAAAGGATAGTGAGATACTTAATCCATACACCAAATTTTGGCATTTGGTATCCTAAGAGGGCCTCCTTCGATCTTGTTGGCTACTCTGACTCGGACTATGCCGGAGACAAGGTTGATAGAATGTCCACTTCGGGTACTTGTCAATTTCTTGGTAGATCTCTTGTGTCTTGGTCCTCCAAGAAACAAAACTCGGTATCCTTATCCACCGTCGAAGCGGAATACATTGCCGCTGGTTCATGTTGTGCTCAATTACCTTGGATGACCCAAACTCTTAAAGATTATGGGATATATGTGAGACATGTTCCATTGCTTTGTGACAATGAAAGTTCTATCAAAATTGGTCATAATCCCATACAACATTCTCGAACTAAGCATATTGAAGTTCGTCATCATTTCATTCGAGATCATGTTGCTAAGGGTGACATTGATCTTAAGCATGTTCGCATCGAAAAGCAATTAGCGGATATATTCACTAAACCTCTTGATGAGAAAGTGTTTTGCAGGTTAAGAGGAGAATTGAACATCATTGATGCTTCAAACTTGGAGTGGAAACTCCATTGGATACATGCAAGACATGAGCTTATGACTAATCCTTGATATTTCTCTTATGATGATAATCTTATGTCGTGGATATATTTGCATCTTGCATGTTATCTAACCCATGTAAGTACTTGGTTGAATCTAATTCCATGAGATTGTAATCCACTCACATCTTGAGCAACCTCTACATCACCAAGTTTCTACACTATGGTGGTTGAAGACAAGGAAGCACAAAACCACTCAAACATATCCTTTGACAATTCTATGTTGAGCTTCATGATTGTCATTTTTGGATACACAAGTGCTCTTCCTTGCAAGAACTAACCCATGTAGGTAGATGGACTCAAATTCCAAGTGGTGCTCCCAATTCTTGATGAGCTACATCAACCTTGAGCAACCCACACAAGTTCAACTACATGTTCAATACTACCAACCAAGGTATGTTATTCCATCTTAGAGAAGCTTTACTCCAAGTCATGAGCTAAAGCAACTCGACAAGATGTGAATACATCAAGATGCTTAAACGAAAAATGGCAACCCCATTTTGAGCTTAAACGAGGAGTATGGCCTATGATCAAGTGATCTCACTTGACTCCTAAGTCAATATACTCTAACATAGGTGACTTTGTCGCCGACCATCTCTAGATGAAGTTCTCTTGTGTTATTTTCTGTGCTTTTGCATTTGTCTCATGCATATTTGTTTCCCCTTTCAAAAAACCTTCATCTAGATTTCTTTCTGTTTGCTCTGCATTTTCTGCATTCAAATTCATTGCATATCATTCAGTAAATTCCTTGCAAATCTTTGTGAGATCTTACTAGTCTAGTGAGCTGAGGTGACAAGTGTTTTCTCTGCGATGAACTCGGTTTCACCGATTTGATGTTTTCGGTCCAACCGAATCCTTTCGGTACAACCGAAGCATACCACTTGGTGCCACCGATTTCACAACAGGAAAAACAGTCTGCCACTTATTATGTGTTTCTTCTGATCCAGCTCCACTCAATGAATCTTGTCCTCTACAAGCATCACATTTTTAACATTGCTTTGTGCTGTGACTCAAGGACCAAACCCATTCACGAAAAATTCCAGAAGACCTTTCTTGGAAATTGATGTCAAAGGGGGAGAGAGAGATCACATCAAAGCTTATCACTTCAAGCGATCACATCAGAGAAAGAGAGTATCACCTCCTCAGGGGGAGAAAAGATCTCCAGGGGGAGAGAATACTCAAGTAGAAAGTATTTCTCAAGGATCCCAGATGCTTGGTGTTCAAGAGGAGATATGCCACATGTCTTATTGAGGGGAAAACATATTCATATGTGCTTATTTGCATTAGTTTGCATTAGCTCTGTTCATTTATATCTTTCAGCTCTGATTTTCTATTCCCTATCTTCTCCCAGTATCCCATGCTAGATTCAGGGGGAGCAAGACATCTAAGGGAAATAAATCATTTAAATTCATTGCATATCTTTACTCCTGGGGACATGTCTAACCCAATGTGGTACTTAGTACTCACTCTCTACATGTCATCCCAATCTTGGTATTCTTGTGGTTTCTTCTGTTTGCTCTGGCTAGTAGATGTACCTGTGTTATCTAACCTTGTTTGCGCAGGTTCATTCCATGCTAAGATAACTCAAGACTACAAGGTAAGTATATGCATCACAATCATGTGTATGAGGAATTCTTGTTGATGTACATACTGTTTGCAAGAAGAACCCATGGGCATGAAGGTGTTTTCTTTTATATTCTTCGCTCTGATGCATATGGCCAAGATACATGTAACACATTGCCTGCTCTATCATGGTTATGCTCTCACATGCTTCTATATTCCATATTCACATGATTGCATACATGTAGGGGGAGCCTATGCTTCTTACATGTCTTTCCAAAGCTTTACTTGCTATTCTTTATATCTTTATCTAAAGCTTTGATGTATGTTGTCATCAATTACCAAAAAGGGGGAGATTGAAAGCACAAGTGCTCCCTAAGTGGTTTTGGTAATTAATGTCAACATATCTCTTGTTGGACTAACACTTTTATCTAGTATGTTTCAGATAAGTTCAACAATGGAGTGGCATGGACTAAAGGATGTGAGAACTCCTTCAAGATGCTAAGGACAAAGGATTGTCTCAAGCTTCAAGCTCAAGACTCTTCATTTTATATTTTAGTGATCCAAGATCACATTGAGTCTATAGGAAAAGCCAATACTATCAAGAAGGGATGAGGT
Source organism: Triticum dicoccoides (assembly GCF_002162155.2). Taxonomy (NCBI): domain Eukaryota; kingdom Viridiplantae; phylum Streptophyta; class Magnoliopsida; order Poales; family Poaceae; genus Triticum; species Triticum dicoccoides. The sequence goes on from NC_041385.1 coordinate 424,423,238, forward strand.
GTTGCTTAATGAATTTCTTGCTCCACGGTGCTTAGTGATATGCTCCAAAACCCTCAACTACTTTCCCACTTCCACACATATGACCTAAACCTAAAGTCAAACTCGGCCCCACCGACTCTTTCTATCCGGCGCCACCGAGTTTAGATGTCATAGCCACTGCCACAAACCCTAGGCAAATCGGTCTCACCGATAGGGATCTCGGTCTCACCGAGATGGGATTGTAATCTCTCTGTGTATGTCCATTACCAAAATCGGTCTAACCGAGTTTGAGCAATTGGTACTACCGAGATTACAATGCAAACTTCCTGGTTAACTTATTACCAAAATCGGTCCTACCGAGTTTGTGTAATCGGTCCAACCGAGTTTCCTGACCAACTCTCTGGAAAACTTATTACCAAAATCGGTCTCACCGAGTTTGTGTAATCGGTCTCACCAAGATTACGTTATGCCCTAACCCTAACCATATCGGTCCTACTGAGTTGCATATCGGTCCCACCGAAAATCCTAATGGTCACTAGATTTACTAAATCGGTCCGACCGAGTTTCTTGATTCGGTCCCACCGAGTTTGGTAGATTGTGTGTAACGGTTAGATTTTGTGTGGAGGCTATATATACCCCTCCACCTCCTCTTCATTCGTGGAGAGAGCCATCAGACTGAACCTACACTTCCAGCATACATTTTTTGAGAGAGAACTACCTACTCATGTGTTGAGGCCAAGATATTCCATTCCTACCATATGAATCTTGATCTCTAGCCTTCCCCAAGTTGCTTTCCACTCAAATCTTCTTTCCACTGGATCCAAATCCTATGAGAGAGAGTTGAGTGTTGGGGAGACTATCATTTGAAGCACAAGAGCAAGGAGTTCATCATCAATGCACCATTTGTTACTTCTTGGAGAGTGGTGTCTCCTAGATTGGCTAGGTGTCACTTGGGAGCCTCCGACAAGATTGTGGAGTTGAACCAAGGAGTTTGTAAGGGAAAGGAGATCGCCTACTTCGTGAAGATCTACCGCTAGTGAGGCAAGTCCTTCGTGGGCGACGACCATGGTGGGATAGGCAAGGTTGCTTCTTCATGGACCCTTCGTGGGTGGAGCCCTCCGTGGACTCGCGCAACCATTACCCTTCGTGGGTTGAAGTCTCCATCGACGTGGATGTACGATAGCACCACCTATTGGAACCACGCCAAAAACATCTGTGTCTCCAATTGCGTTTGAATCCTCCAAAACCCTTCCCTTTACATTCTTGCAAGTTGCATGCTTTACTTTCCGCTGCTCATATACTCTTTGCATGCTTGCTTGATATGTATTGTGAATGTTAAACTTGTGCCTAAACTCCACTTAAACTTAAAGATCTTAAAAACTGCAACTTTGGTACTTAGTGTCTAATCACCCCCCTCTAGACACCTATTCTCAAGGTCCTACAGTTGGTCACCTCATCACGCCGCCCCGCGCGTTGCCATGGGTTGGTCACCTCATTACCACTCGACCGCCCCGCGCGTCGCCATCGGTTGGTCGCCTCATCACCACTCGGCCACTCGCGTGCCTTCAGACAGCTAAGTCATTTTACATTCTGTTATTTCTGTCTTCACGAGTATCCCGTAATTCACACATCACGTTCACTCGGAGGCCATGCCACCGAGTGTACCTCTATGCTTGGCTGCCTATTTTCACATACTTTCTTAGTACTGGTTATGTGACTCACGAGTCCAGCTTCCTTTTTTTCACATACATCATTCACGAACACCATGTGTCGTTCTCCGTTTGGAGTTTACATCGGTCCTCCGGGGCTGCAACTCAGTCGAAACACTACACTTCCGTTTTATTTGAGCCAGCACTTCGACAAGTTTGAATGGATCCTTCGCTCTTTCAGACTCTTGCTGGTTAACCAGCAAGCCCCTTGCACTCCCAGCGGGTGTCTATGGGTGTTATTCACACAATTTATTTCAGCACACATCAAATTCCTCGAGAAATTATTTCGTTGGCTTGTGCCATTTTTTACACAAGTTACGCGATCACTCGACGGCCCTATGCGCCAAATTCATTGCTGCTCGGACTCGGTCACCATACCGGTCCCAGCGCACCACAACATAGACCTTGTTGCTCTGTTGACTTCAAACACATCCAGCCAACCCCTCTGTGGAATCCTCTTCATCGTATCAATGATATAGACCTCGTCAGGCGTGAGACAGATAAGTCCCTTTTATAATTAAACTTCACACTTCACTCTTTTGCGAGTTTGCCTCTTTCGAGCATCACTCGAAAGCTTTTCCTCGTCTTTACCCGAGCCGACTCGATGAATTGCAAATCAACCATTCAAAACTATATTTCTCATATTCCGGCATGTCTGTTATCGAAGCCTGTAGTACGCTCGGGGGCTACGCCGCACTCGGGGGCTGCATCTCATTTGGAATGACAATCTCCTGGTCGAGTACTTCATCACTAGTCAGATCCTTCACTTCAACAAGTGCATTCGATCCGCCACTTTGACAAGTTTTATAATCACACATACGCTCTGCGCGCCATCTTCATTCCTACTCAGAATCAGTTGTCACGCCGGTCTTGTTACATCGCAACCACACTACACTGACCTCCTCGCTACATTAGCTTCGAAAGCATCTACCTAACTCCTTTTAAAACCATTTCAGCCACTTGGCTGGACATGCAATCTTTCACTCGGCTGCCCGCGCTTCGTCACTCGGCCACCCCGCGCATCGCCACCTGGCTGGACACGTAGTCCTTCACTCGGCCACCTCACGCATCCTCACTCGACCGCCCTGAGCGGCGCCTCTCCGTTGTGCACGTCATCACCACTCGGCCGTCCCACACGTCGCTACTCGGTTGTGCACATCTTCACCACTCGGTCGTCCCGCGCATCGTCACTCAGTTGTACACATCATCGCCCCTCGGTCGCCTCGCGCGTCAGCATCACTTGGACATATCTTTACCTCTACACCCCCAACACGAGAACGACTAAGTTACTCATATGATCAAACCTCATATCACACTCTATAGCAAGCTTACCTCTTTCGATCATCACTCGGGGGCTACGCACAACCGTTGGCCATGCCGCCCTCAGGGGTTACACCCATTCAATCAACCCATTGATCACATCAAGAATATCTTTCTGACCATACTTGCTCGGTCTGCCGAAAATCTATAAGGGTAGTACTGTCCACTTGGACGATCGCCCAAATCATTACCTAAAGTCATCTTCAGGACTGCAAAAGGGTGAAAACAACGCTCCTCTACGGATACACTTGGCCCTATCCTAGGCTCCAAGGCGTCAGTTTCACAAACTTGGACTCAGAGATGGAATGTGTTGGTTTTCCCTTGGGATAATGAGTGGCCTCTCTCTGTAGACTCAGTCCACACACTAGCCTCGTCACTCGGGTTTCATGGCATGTCCATGTCAGACCACTAGTCTATCTCCTCCGGGAGACATACAAGTGCCATCAAGTTTTTCCTTGTAGTCAACATACCGCGATCAGTCGGGAAGCACGTCCACTTGGATAAATACCCCTTTCATGCAAAAGGGTAAAAATGAAGCGCCATCGCTGAACCGTATGGGCGGCCTTACTCGTCGAACATCGTCCGTACAACCACCTTGCTACGAATCCTTCTGATTGATTCAATTCCAGACAAAGATATTTACCGTGCCAACTGCATGGAGGTTTACCGGGAGACTTAAACCCTATGCCAGACTCATCTAGTCTGACAGAGGCTCGGAGGCTACACCCAGTGGGTGCACTCAGCGTGCCTCCACTAGAAGCGAACTCAGAAAGAAGTACCCTTTAGTTTGATCATCAAAAGACATGATTTTACAGTCTTTCGAATGATTGTTATTCATTTTTTACATGTTCTGAAATCCCCCAGCGGGTGCCTTAGTTGCGAATCCGTTTCTCCTAAGTCGAAGAAAAATCCTACCGAGTGGTGAGCCTGCCTCTCACTCGGGGGCTTAGCTGCAGTCCAGTACTCGCCTAAGTTTGAAAAATCCTACCGAGTGGTGAGCCTGCCTCTCACTCGGGGGCTTAGCTGCAGTCCAGTACTCGCCTAAGTTTGAAAAATCCTATCGAGTGGTGA
>NC_041385.1:424427767-424491687 GCF_002162155.2 Triticum dicoccoides
TAAGTTTGAAAAATCCTACCGAGTGTTGAGCAATCCTCCCACTCGAGGGCTTAGCTGCAGTCCAATACTCGCCTAAGTTTGAAAAAATCCTACCAAGTGGTGAGCGATCCTCCCACTCAGAGGCTTAGCTGCAGTCCAGTACTCGCCTAAGTTTGAAAAAATCCTACCGAGTGGTGAGAGATCCTCCCACTCGGAGGCTTAGCTGCAGTCCAGTACTCGCCTAAGTTTGAAAAATCTTACCGAGTGGTGAGCAATCCTCCCACTCGGGGGCTTAGCAAAGTGCGGGTCGGCCACGACCACCACTTCAGAGTTGTACCATCAAGAAGAAGGATGAGATTGAGCGTGTCGCCAAGGCGAGCCACACTCAGGAACGTCAAGACCATTGCTGAGTGCCTTGCTGTTGAGCTGAGACGGGAACGTCAAGACCATTGCCGAGGGCCTTGCTGATGAGCTGATCAATGCTGCTCAAGGATCATCCAACTGGTCGACTGCTGATTCCTCTTCAGAAGCTGTATCAAGCAAATAGAAACCAATCTGAGAGAAGAACAAGTTCGATCATTACCAGCTAAAAAGAGTTTTAGTTCTCTCAGACCCCCGCCGACTGCCCGCAGTCGATGGCGGTCTCGGGGACTACACCCAGTGGGTGCACTAAGCGTGCCGCCACTGGAGTAATCTCCACTCGGTATGGCCTGACCAGTTCGAGTGATGAACAACAACAAAAAAGACAGGCTCTAAGACTCCCGCCGACTGTTGGTATCCACTCGGAACGGTCCGCCCGGTCCGAGTGACTGCCAAACAACAACAAAAAGATAGACTCTAAGACTCCCGCCGACTGCCCGCAATCGACTGCAGTCTCGGGAACTACACCCAGTGGGTGCACTCAGTGTGCCCCCACTGGAATGGTATCCACTCGGTACAGTTCGCCTGGTCCGAGTGACGGCCAAACAACAAGAAAAGACACGTTTCAGGCGTGAAGAAATTCCGAGTAATCAGTTACTCGATGCAGGACCAGCTACAAATCACTCCAAAAAAATTGCTATAAGGTGAGTTTAAGGCTCCTCCGTGGACCTGTTTTGAGCCTTCTTCTAGGACTCAAAGCGTGAAACTCATAAGTTTGGATCTAGAGCCGACTCGTATTGACGTTCCTCCGGGATAAGAATGGCATCTCACCGAGAGAGCAGTACATGCATCGATCTTGTTGCCTGGATTTAATGAGACATCCATATTCTGATCACGAGTTAACCTCTTCCGAGAGATGATCGAATGTCACCAAGTTGCTCCTCGCGGGCACTTACCCCAGATCAGTCGGAAGCGCAGTACCGGAATCCATTGAGATTTTGTTCGAACCTTGGTTGTCTGAAAGTACGATGACAGGTACCGAGTATTTCCATAATCACTCGGGCCAAGTTGTATCTTTCACAAACTCGTTCTGCAAAATCACAATCGATTCGGGGGATAATGTTGGGGATACACATAACAGGTAGGCCCACAAAGGGTCGAAGTATCATAAAGCATGGGGTCCACACAACATGTGGGTCCAGATAAATTTCATACAGATATACTATCCACTCGGACAAGCAGCATACTATCCACTCGACCAAGCAGTATACCATCCACTCGAATGACAGTTCACCACTCGACCGTACGACTCACTCGGATTTACGAAGACCAGCAGGCAACAAAGCAGTCGACATCATTCTCATGGTGAGGGCTTGGTAGTGGGCTGGCATTATGGCATTCATGCCCCACTTTGTAACATAGGAGGTGAGGGGGTGGCGCACTCTATATAAGCCACCCCCACAACTAGACTTGGGGGGCTCTCTTCTTCCACCTCTCTCTCTTTTCACCATTAGTCTCAGGACTTAGCTCAGGCATGGGGATCCGTTCCTCTCTCTCACACACACATTGTAATCTCCGGATATATACTCAGATAAAACAAAGCCTCTCTGGAGCACGAGGCGTAGGGTTGTTATCTCCACCGTGAGAGGCCCAAACTCGCTAAAACCACTGTGTCACCCATATGCATCTCGATAGATCATGCTCTGTTACCCTATACCTTATTATTGTCGGAATCGTTCCCACGATAGTTGGTCTTGGTCTCGTTGCACCGGGATGGTAACCTTTGCTTGACGCCTTGGTACTCCACGCCTGCGCTTGCCCCCTTTGCACCAAAGAGGAAACAAGGACTCTGTGCAGGTCGGCGCCCGCCTGGCGCCCGCCTGATCTCGATCTTCATGGCTTGCGTCACGAGCACCTCGCGAGGTACCCCTGCCTTGATCTCTCTGCCTCCTCACGAGCCGGCCTGGTGAGGCCATTCCTGAGGAATCCTTGCGTTGTCCGCCCCACGAGGCTTGGCCCCTCGCAAGGGTCTTGAGCTTGAGTTGATGAACATGGGCCGTACTGGGCCACCCCTTGAGCCATGCTGCAGGCCGCAGGCAGGCAAGTCTGGGGACCCCCGTTCCCAGAACGCTGACAGGCGCACCCTATGAGGCCGCCGGCCCCCTCCCCTTGCTCCTTTATATACGGGGGAGGGGGCACCCCTAGGACACACAAGTTGACAATTGTTTCAGCCGTGTGCGGTGCCCACCTCCACAGATTTCCACCTCGGTCATATCGTCGTAGTGCTTAGGCGAAGCCCTGCGCCGGTAACTTCATCGTCACCATCACCACATTGTCGTGCTGACGAAACTCTCTCTCGACTTCAGTTGGATCTAGATTTTGTGGGATGTCACCAAGCTGAATGTGTCCAGATCGTCTAGGTGTCGTACCTTCGGTGCTAGGATCGGTCGAATCATGAAGACGTACGACTACATCAACTGCGTTGTCATAACGCTTCCGCTTTCGGTCTAAGAGGGTACGTAGAAAACACTCTCCCCTCTCGTTGCTATGCATCACATATATAGATCTTGCATGATCGTAGGAATTTTTTTGAAATTACCGCGTTCCCCAATAGTACTTTATCAAAAAACTTATCTCCAGCCGAATTGTAAAACGATTGTCATGGCAGACTTTCCGCTTCGACCTCTAGAACCCGAGGTTTGGAGTGTTTTCGGATATTTATACCCTTAGTAAACACCAAGGCATGTTCGGAAACTAGGCAGTCCGGTCATAGTTGCTTAAACAGACAAGATGTATTCGGGGAGTTATGTTATATTACCTTTGATCATAAGAAACATCTTCCAGAGAGAATAGTTCTGTTAAGGGTTCCTTTCCCTAGGCCTGCATGAGTTTTTGCGCATGCATAAGCAGTGATGCGAGAAATCACAGTACACATTATAATTTCGGGGCGTATATTGCAACGAGGGCAGTTCGTCTCTTGTCCGCCGACCGATTATTCCCTTAAGAACGCTAGCTTTCGTCTTCACCCATCTGAGGTACACGTCCGGATAACCCGGCTATAACAATCGTAGAGGTGCTCCCTTTATGCCCTAGCCGAACAAGAAGGTTCGTAGGGCATAAGCACAGGAGCTAGGTAACCCAGCTTGGCAAAAACTTAAGTCATAAAGGTGCATATAATGGCAAAGACAAGACACATATGAGTAGACAACACATATATACGGTGAGCTTGATGCTCCAAAATAATAATCGTAATAAGCTTTTGTGAAAAGAAGCCCCTATGTATCATGGGGTATGTACATTTAATGATGTATATCCCTCAAGTGTGCGTTTTATCCGAACACTGGAAGAAGTCGTACAAAAACAAAAAAGAGAGAAAAAAGGGTGAGAGGGAGAAAAGAAAAGACGAAAAGAATTAGGTGTAGAATCTTCGGAGCCGAGCAGCGTTCCAAGGGTTTGGTTGCAAAAGATTATCCGAAGCGTTGCGAAGGCTACAGGCTCCTACGGTGAGAACTTCATCTATGATGAAGAGACCCTCCCATTTGGGCTTGAGCTTGTCCTTTTTCTTCTCTGGTAGGCGCAGGACGAGTTCACCGACATTAAAAGTCTTTGCCCGTACTTCCCTGCTTTGATATCGTCGAGCTTGCTGTTGGTAAAATGCGGAACGGGCCTTCGCGATGTCGCGCTCCTCCTCCAAGCCGTCTACATCATCCTGCCGATCCAGCTCGGCCTCTCTCTCTCTTCATACATGCGCACTCGAGGTGAGTCATGAATAATGTCATAAGGCAATACTGCCTCAGTGTCGTACACCATGAAAAAAGGTGTATATCCAATCGTGCGATTGGGCGCAGTATGCAGCCCCCAGAGTACAGAATCGAGTTCTTCAACCCAGTGCTTGTCTGATTCTCGTAGAGATCGCACTAGTCTGGGTTCGATGCCGCTCATTATCAAGCCGTTAGCCCGTTCGACCTAACCGTTTGTCTGAGGATGATATACAGAGGCGTAATCGAGCTTGATGCCCAAATTAGCACACCAGGTTTTCACCTCATCGGTTGTAAAGTTAGAGCTGTTGTCAGTAATAACACTGTGCGGGACACCATAATAGTGTACCACATAGGATATGAAGTCTATAACCAGTCCGGCTTCGGCCATTTTGACTGGTTTGACTTCTATCCACTTAGTGAACTTGTCGACCATGACCAGTAAATATTTCTTCTTATGGCTTCCCCCTTTAAGGGGTCCAACCATGTCTAGCCCCCATACCGCAAAAGGCCAAGTAATGGGGATTGTTCGTAAGGCTGTGGGCGGCATATGGCTTTGATTGGCAAAGAGCTGACGTCCAACACAATGTTGTACGAGGTCCTGTGCATCTGATCGGGTCGTGGGCCAAAAGAAACCCGTACGGAAGGCCTTACTTACAAGGGCCCGAGCTACGGCATGATGGCCACCAAGACCGGCGTGTATTTCAGCCAAGAGTTGTCGTCCTTCTTGTTCAGAGATACACCTTTGGAGCACTCCGGTGGTACTTTTCTTGTACAGTTCCCCCTCATGGACTTTGTAGGCCTTCGAGCATCAAACGATGCGACGGGCTCTGTCTGATCATCAAGGAGCTCATTCCTAGTAAGGTAGGCGAGGAAAGGTTTGGTCCATGGGGCAATTACAGCCATGATTTCGTGGGCCAATGTTGTTATCTCGGTGCTCGAACCCCCGGCGATATCGGAGTTGTGTTTGGAATCTGGGGGTATGATCGGCTCTGGAACTATGTTGCCGCTATCGTCCTTCCGTACTACGGATGGCTTGAAGAGCCTCTCCAAGAAGGTGTTAGGTGGGATGGGGTCACGTTTAGCGCCCATTCTGACAAGAATGTCTGCAGCTTGATTACTCTCTTGAGCCGCATGATGAAACTCGAGCCCTTCAAACCGAGCTGAAAATTTGAGTATGGCTTTACGATAGGCCGCCATCTTCAAATCTTTTCCATCAAAGTCTCCATTTATCTGAGATATTGCAAGGTTTGAATCCCCGTGTACTTAGAGGTGTTGTATGCCCATGGAGACAGTGGTTCGGAGACTGTGCAGTAGGGCCTCGTATTCGGCTGCATTGTTAGAGTCTGTATACAGTATTTGGAGCACATAACGGATTGTGTCTCCTGTGGGGGATGTCAAGACGACACCAGCCCCCAATCCGGCTAACATTTTAGATCCGTCTAAGTGCATCACCCAGTTGGGATATGTGCAGTATTCTTTAGGGAGTTCGGCCTCTGTCCATTCAGCGACGAAGTCAGCCAACACCTGAGATTTGATAGCTCGGCGTGGCTTGTAAGTTATTTCAAATGGTAAGAGCTCGATGGCCCATTTGGCAATCTGGCCGGTGGCCTCCTGATTGTTTATAATATCGTTAAGTGGTACTTCAAAAGCCATCATGATGGAGCACTCTTGAAAGTAGTGCCGCAGCTTGCGGGATGCCATAAAGACTGCATATGTTATCTTTTGATAATGCGGGTATCGGGATTTGCATGGTGTAAGGACTGTTGATACATAATATACTGGTTTTTGAAGTGGGAATTTATGTCCCTCCTCCTCTCGTTCGAGGACGAGCACCGCACTCACCACGTGGTGAGTTGCAGTTATGTAGAGAAGCATCGGTTCACCGACGCTTGGTGCAGCCAGGATTGGGTTACTCGCTAACAAAGCCTTTATTTCTTCCAGTCCGGCTATGGCAGCATTCGTCCACATGAAGCGGTCAGTGCGGCGTAGCAAGCGATATACTGGCAATGCCTTTTCCTCTAGTCTGGAGATAAAACGGCTTTAAACTGCCGTGCACCCAGCTAATTTTTGGACCTGCTTGAGGTCTGTTGGTGTTGCCAACTATGACAAGGCTCGGATTTTAGCGGGGTTTGCTTTGATTCCTCTATTGCAGACGATCAACCCATGCAGTTTTCCGGCTGGAACGCCAAAAACGCATTTTTCCGGATTGAGATATATGTCATATGCTCAGAGGTTGTCGAATGTAAGGCGCAAGTCCTCCACCAATGAATCGACATGTTTGGTTTTGATGACTACGTCATCTACATATGCCTCCACAGTTTTGCCGATCTGTTTTTCCAGGCATGTTCGAATCATGCGTTGGTAGGTTACGCCGGTGTTCTTGAGCCCGAAAGGCATAGTGTTGAAGCAGAAGGGCCCATGCGGAGTGATGAATGCCGTTGCGGCTTGGTCATATTCTTTCTTCTTAATTTGATGATATCCAGAATATGCATCAAGGAAGCACAAGAATTGTGCCCTACGGTTGCATCAATAATCTGGTCGATTCGAGGTAGTGGGAAGGGGTCCTTAGGGCAAGCCTTGTTAAGGTCTTTGAAATGGACACACAAGCGCCAGGATTGATCCTTCTTAGGTACCATGACCAGGTTTTCTAGCCAATCCGGATGTTTGATCTCTCTGATAAACCCGGCTTCGAGTAGCTTGGCTAGCTCCTCCCCCATAGCCTGTCGTTTGGGTTCGGAGAATCGGCGCAGAGTTTGTTTGACTGGTTTGTATCCTTTCAGTATATTGAGACTATGCTCGGCCAGTCTTTGTGGGATAACTGGCATATCCGAAGGGTGCCAGGCAAAATGTCCCAGTTCTCATGCAGGAATGCACATAACGCGACGTCCACCATCGGATCCAGTTGTGCCCCAATGGAAGCTCTTTTCTTGGGGTCCGTCGGGTGGACCTGAAATTTGACTATTTCATATGTTGGCTTGAAGGAAGTAGATTTGGGTCTCTTGTCGAGGATTACATCGTCCCTATCTACTGTAGAACGTAGAGAGGTCAATTCCTCGGCCGTGAGGGCCTCGGATAATGCCTCAAGGGCTAGAGAGGCAGTTTTGTTTTCAGCGCGGAGTGCTATGTCCGGATCACTGGTGATAGTGATAATTCTATTGGGCCCGGGCATTTTGAGCTTCATATACCAGTAATGTGGTATGGCTTGGAAGCACGTGAACGCGTCTCGCCCCAGCAAAGCATGATACCCACTGCTGAATGGTGCCACATGGAAGAGTAACTCCTAGGACCTATAGTTCTCTGGCGTGTCGAATACCACGTCGAGTTTGATTTTTCCCGAGCATTTGGCTTCTCGCCTAGGGATAATACCGTGAAAGGTTGTGTTACTTTGCTCAATGCGACTCTTGTCCATTTGCATTTTGTTGAGCGTGTCCTCGTAGATGAGGTTCAATCCGCTACCGCCGTCCATGAGCACTTTAGTGAGCCGAAAACCGTCTATGATTGGGTTTAGGACCAAAGCGGCTGGTGCCCGGACCAAGCGGGCTCTTGGTTCATCATCGGCATTGAAAGTGATCACCGTGTCATTCCAAAGATTTACTGTTGCCACGCGGCAGACTTCGGCGAGGTCATGGAGTACCCTTTTGCGTCGATTATTTGAAGAAAAGGTCTCGAAGATCGTGAATATTTTGGGATGATTGTCCTCCGAAGAGTAGTTCTCTAGAGTGTTGTTGGTGAGGATATCCTCGCCGCTCTTGGCCACCTGTCAGAGTATCCAACATGCTGGAAGGCTGTGCATTGGCTCGTCGTCCGGCGTCATGTGAATTTTACAGGGCTTGTCGAGCCATTCCTCGAGGACAGTTTTATTCCCTTTAACGTGTTTAATTTTCTTATCCACGGGATGATGATTGGGTGCTCCGCGGGGGTGTATCATCTTTGCCCGCCCGGGGGATGGCCTAAAGGCATGTGGCTCCGAGTGGGTTGTCTAGGTTTTCCAGGCGCTTTCCATTGTGCAGTACTTCTATACTATGTGTGCCAAGTCGGCAAAGTGTAGTACACGATGGCAGTTGCGGGCATTCAGGATTCCCTCATCCGTGCAATTGTTGCAAAATACCGAGATTGCGTCGTCGTCGCAGCAATCCTTGACCATGTTTTTAACAAGTAGAAATCTAGCCCAGAAGTGGTGGACTGTTTCCTGAGGCTGTTGCCGCACATACATTAAGTCGCATATGTCCGGAGGACCGGAGTTGCTTGGGGAATATTGCTTGTGGTGGGTGGGCGGGTTCAAATCCGAGCCCTGTCCCACTGAGAAGTCTGGATTCTGAAGAATTTCGGAGGTTACAGGCCTGGGCTCCAGAGCATCCGGTGCATTTTTAGGCTCTACGCCTGACTTCATGTTCGGAGGACAAGAAGTGTCTTCTAGAAGACGGGAGTCCGGTTCTCCAAGCTCAGAAACCCGAACATACTTTGTTCTGAACGTAGGAGAAGAGTCATTGTCAGCTTGTTCCTCCATGATTGCCACATGATGGGTGATCGGCGGAGATCTGATTTCTCTCTGATTGGTTTTAAGCCCAATCCGATCATAGTCAGTTGCGACCCCTAGGGCGGCGATGCGATCCAGCAGTTTGTTTTAGGCCGAAACATCTGCTGGATCCATCTTGTTGGAGTATTCAGGGCCGACGCGGAGGCGATTTTTGGCGATGAATTGGGCTGCTTGTGGCTTAATGGTCGCGCGAGCGCCCATGGTGAAGCTGCCGAGCCAGAGGGTTTGCCCTAAAGCTAGGGCTTCTCCAGAAATGATGTTATCCTTGATGACAAGGCGAGCCATCAATCCTTCTATCGACGGCACAGAGGAACTCTCAATGAAAGCACCAATGTCGGTGTCAAAACCGGCAGATCTCGGTAGGGGGTCCCGAACTGTGCTTCTAAGGATTGAAGGTAACAAGAAGGCAGGGGACACGATGTTTACCCAGGTTCGGGCCCTCCTAATGGAGGTAATACCCTACTTCCTACTTGATTGACTTTGATGAGTATAGGGGTTACAAGAGTTGATCTACCTCGAGATCGTAATGGCTAAAACCTAGATGTCTAGTCTGTATGATTGTCTTCTCCTCTATGGACTAAACCCTCCGGTTTATATAGACACCGGAGGGATCTAGGATTGTACAGAGTCGGTTACAGAGAAAGGAAGATACATGATCCGAGCGCCAAGCTTTCCATCCATGCAAAGGAGAGTCCCATCTGGACACGGGAGAGGTCCTTCTATCTCATATCTTCACGGCCCATCAGTCCGGCCCATGTCACATAGGTCGGCTCCCCGAGGACCCCATAGTCCAGGGCTCCCTCACTCCACCCCCCACCCAGGGCGCACCTGGCAAGCTTGTGGCCACCCCGTAGGTCAGTTGTAGGTATCCTTCGGCCGCAAGGAAGCTTATATCGGGACAAAAATCGTGTTAACAGCCCAATCGGATATACGGATCTCCAGGAATTTAAGAAACGGTGAAAGGCTAGAAGGTAGGAACGCGGAACAAAAGAGAAACTGAGAGATAGATCCAATCTCGGAGGGGCTCCCGCCTCTCCACTGCCATGGAGTCCATGGACCAGAGGGTAAACCCTCCTCCCATCAATGGGGAGGTCAAGGAAGAAGAAGAAGGAGGGGGGCTCTCTCCCCCTCTCTCCCGATGGCGCCGGAATGCTGTCAGGGCAATCATCGTGACTGCGTTCTACACCAACAACTTCGCCGCTGTCATCACCAACTCTCTCCCCCTCTATGCAGCGGTGTCACACCTCTTCTCCCCACTGTAATCTCTACCTAAACATGGTTCTCAACACTATATATTATTATCCAATGATATGTGGCTATCCTATGATGTTTAAGTAGATATGTTTTGTCCTATGGGTTGATTGATGATCATAATTGGTTTGAGTTGTATGTTTTATTATAGATGTTGTCGTATGGTGCTCTCTGTACCGTGCAAGCATGAGGGATTCCTGTTGTAGGGTGTTGCAATACATTCATGATTCGCTTATGGTAGGTGGCTAGAGTGACAGAAGCTTACACCCGAGTAAGGGGGTTGTTGCGTATGGGAGTAAAGAGGAATAGGTACTTAATGCTATGGTTGGGTTTACCTTAATGATCTTTAGTAGTTGCGGATGCTTGCTAGAGTTCCAATCATAAGTGCATATGATCCAAGTAGAGAAAGTATGTTAGCCCATGCCTCTCCCTCATATAAAATTGCAATAATGATTACCGATCTACTCATCGATTGCCTAGGGACAAATAACTTTCTTGTGTTACAAAAAGCTCTCTACTAAACACCTAGCTTTATTATCTTGCAATTTACTCGTAGTTTTATTATCGCTAAGTACATCTAGTTTTATTCTTGCAAACCTATCCTATCACACCTACGAAATAGTTTCATACTTGTTCTAGGTAAAGCCAATGTTAAGTGCACGTAGAGTTGTATCGATGGTCGATAGAACTTAACGGGAATATAAATTCTACCTTTAGTTCCTCGTTGGGTTTGACACTCTTACTTATCAACAAAGGTTACAATTGATCCCCTATATTTGTGGGTTATCAAGACCATGGCGCCGTTGTCGGGGAGCAATAGCGTGGGTTGAATATTCTCGTGTGTGCTTGTTTACTTTATGACTAAGTAGATTTTATTTTCTATTCTAAGTTGTTATCTATCTTTAGTTATGGATATGGAACACGAAATACCAAAAAAATTAGGTATACTTGCTACTCACTAAGATGGGAACCTCCTAAAACCCTCGATGCTCGTTATGTGGAAAATATTAAACACTACTTTGATAATCCTGAGAAAACCCCAACTTGATAATGGGAGACACATTGGATCGACATGAATAATTTAGGGATTATCGCTTGACTCAAACAGGGAAACTCTTATGGTATCAAATTGAAATGTTGCATTGGTATGGTTGGGATCTATGCTTGACATATGATTATACTTGTTGCTCTAGGATGAAGGCTCCACACCTTCCCTTTTCATGTGAATTTAATGATAATGAAACCTTGGATTCTTATGCTAAAGGTATATATGATTACTATGATGTGGAACGAATAGAAGGGTTTGTTGCTTTTAAGGGTTCTTACGAAATTGAATCTTTGTTTGAAAAGTATGAAGATTGTGATGATGTTGTTTACAGATCTGAAAATTCTGCTATACTGAAATATTGCTATGAGAATTATAAATATAATGTCAATATTAATGATTTTATGGAGAAAGTCTCCGTTGTCCAAGAAGTGACAGATATTTTGCAGGAATCTATGGAAGAAGAAATTGATGACGCTGTGAGCTCATTGGATCAAAAAGATGAGGAGCAGAGCAAAGAACAAAAGAAGGAATGGCGGATTAGCTACCCTTTCCCACCTTCTAATGATAGTAACTCTTCAACGCATACATTGTTTAATTTCCCTTCGTGCTTACCAAAGGATGAATTCTATGATGATTGCTATGATCCCTTGGATTCATTTGAAATATCCCTTTTTGATGAAATTGATGCTTGCTATGCTTGTGGCCAAGATGCCAATATGAATTATGCTTATGGAGATGAACTTTCTATAGTTTCTTATGTTATGAAAGAAATTGTTGCTATTGCACTCACACATGATAGTCCTATTATTTTTTTGAATTCTCCCAACTACACTATATCAGAGAAATTTGCGCTTATTACAGATTATATTGATGGGTTGCGTTTTACTACTACACATGATGATTTTGATGAATATAATATGCATGTGCTTGGTGCTCCTACTTGCAATTATTATGAGGGAGGAACTACATCTCCACCATTCTATGTTTCCAATACTATAAAATTGCAAGAAACTGTTTATACTATGCATTGGCCTTTGCTTCATGCCCATGAATTGTTCTTTTATGACATGTCGATGCATAGGAAGAGAGTTAGACTTTGTTGTTGCATGATATATATTACTTTGTGCTCAATACTAAATTACAAATAATTGTTAATTAACATTGGCTTTGATATACCTTTGGATTTGGGTGGATCAATTACTCGAGCACTTTATGCCTAGCTTAATGGCTTTAAAGAAAGTGCTGCCAAGGAGACAACCCGGAAGTTTTAGAGAGTCAATTTATGTTGTTGTGTGCTTTTAAAAAGTTTAAAAACAAAAAAATATAGAGGGGAACCTAAAAACTTTCCAAAAATAGAAGCGATTGGAAGGTTTTGCATTGGAGAAGTGAGGGTCGGCCTTGAAAACTTGTGTTCATGCTCATGGAAACAATTTAGAATTTTTCATGGAAGTTTCTCTAAAAAGTCATTGTGCCAAGATTTGCCTTTAGGATGATTAGATTACTTGTTTGGTATGTGCAGTGCAAACACAGAAACTTTTGTTGTAGTGCGTGAATCTAAAAAAATACCGGTACGTCAAAAGTTTCTGAAAGTTTTGCACAATACTGCTATACAATTTTTACTTTTTTCCTAATTTTTCGGAATTGCTTGAGTTACAGAAGTATATGTACCATCTACATCTTTACAGATTGACATGTTTTCACAGATTGCAGTTATAGTTTCATTATTTGTGTATGTTTGAAATCTTGTTGAGCCTCCTTTGACTTGGGGCCATAGAATTGTCACAGCATACAATGGGTAATGATTGGTTGTAATTATACAATAATGTTACAGCAGTACATGATGGGATTTGATGTTATATGTACTAATCCCGCTAATAAAAAGTTTGGTTAAGTTTTGTGTGGATGAAGTGTTCAAAGACCGAGGAGGTATCAATATGAGGAGAATAAGGAGAGGCAAGAGTTCAATCTTGGGGATGCCCAAGGCACTCCATGTAAATATTCAAGGAGACTCAAGCGTCTAATCTTTGGGATGCCCCAAAAGGCATCCCATCTTTCTTCAACAATTATTGGTATGTTTTGGTTTTTGTTTTGTTCACATGATATGCGTAAATTTTTGGAGCTTCTTTTGTGTTTATTTTTCCTTTTTCTTTTATGCACCATGCTGGTATGAGATAGTCCTTGGTTGATTTAAAGAATGCTCTTTTCACTTCACTTATATCTTTTGTGTGTGGCTTTATGGAATGCTTCATGTGCTTCACTTATATCATTTGAAGTTTGGATTGCTTGTTTCTCTACACATAGAAAACTGCCATTTGTAGAAAGCTCTTTTGATTCACTTATATTTGTTAGAGCATAGACAAATCTTTTCTATAAAGAATTAAACTCTCTTGCTTCACTTATATCTATTTAGAGAGTCAATGGGAATTGGTCATTCACATGGTTAGTCATAAAATCCTACATAAAACTTGTAGATCACTGAATATGATATGTTTGATTCCTTGCAATAGTTTTGCGATATAGAGATGATAATATGTGGTGGGTACTAGTGAATTATTGTGGTTTATTAAGAATATTGGTGTTGAGGTTTGTGATTCCTGAAGCATATGCACGTATAGTCTGTCGTTGTGCTAAGAAGTAGGAGCATGATTTATTATTGATTGTCTTCCTTGTGAGTGGCGGCTGGGGATGAGCGATGGTCTTTTCCTACCAATCTATCCCCCTAGGGTCATGCGTAGTAGTACTTTGCTTCGAGGGCTAATAAACTTCCACAATAAGTATGTGAGTTCTTTATGACTAATTAATGTGAGTCCATGGATTATACGCACTCTTACCTTTCTGCAATTTGCTAGCCTCTTTGGTACCATACATTTCCCTTTCTCACCTCGAGAGCCGGTGCAAACTTCGCTAGTGCATCCAAACCCAGTGATATGATATACTCTATCACACATAAGCCTCCCTATATCTTCCACAAAATAGCTACCATAGCTACCTATCATGGCATTACCATAGCCATTCCGAGATATATTGGCATGCAACTTCCACCATCATCATATACATGACTTGAGTATTCATTGCCATATTGCTTTGCATGATCGTAAGATAGCTAGCATGATATTTTCATGGCTTGTCCTTTTTGATATCTTTGCTATGCTAGATCATTGCACATCCTGGTACACCGCCAGAGGCATTCATATAGAGCCATATTTTGTTCTAGTATCGAGTTGTAAGTAAATAAAGTTTGATGATCATCATTATTAGAGCATTGCCCTAGTGAAGAAAGGATGAAGGAGACTATGATTCCCCCACAAGTCGGGATGAGACTCTGGACGAAAAAATAAGAGGCCAAAAAGAGCCCAACAAAAAAATAAAAATAAAAAAGAAGAAGAAAAGAAGAAAACAAAAAAGCAAAAAAGGAGAGAAAAGGAGAGAAGGGGCAACGTTACTATCCTTTTCCACACTTGTGCTTCAAAGTAGCACCATGTTTTTCATATAGAGAGTCTCCTATGTTGTCACTTTCATATGCTAGTGGGAAATTTTCATTATAGAACTTGGCTAGTATATTCTGATGACGGGCTTCCTCAAATGCCCAAGGTCTTCATGAGTAAGCAAGTTGGATGCACACCCACTTAGTTTTCAGTTTGATATTTCATACACTTATAGCTCTTAATGCATTAGTTGCATGGCAATCCCCACTCCTCGCATTGACATCAATTGATGGGCATCTCCATAGCCAATTGATTAGCCTCATCGATGTGAGACCTTCTCCTTTTTTGTCTTCTCCATATTAATCTCTACCACCGTATTCTGTAACACCCATAGTGCTATATCCATGGCTTGCACTCTGTATTGCGTGGGCATTGAAAAAGCTAGAGGGCATTAAGAAGTATGAACCAATTGCTCAGCTTGTCATCGGGGTTGTTCATGATAAATACTTTGTGTTAAGAAGATGGAGCATGACAAGGCTATATGATTTTGTAGGGATAACGTTCTTTAGCATTGATATTTTGAAAGACATGATTGTTTGTTGGGATGCCTGAGTATTGATGTCTTTATGTCAAATTATAGACTATTGCTTTGAATCATTTGTGTCTTAATATTCATGCCATGATTAGATGGCATGATCAAGATTATGCTAGGTAGCATTCATGAAAGTTCAACTAATCCCTAGGTGGTTTTGGTAATTCTTAACAACATATAGTTCATTGAACTAATGCTATTTCCAGATAATCATTTCAGAAAGTTCAATGATTGGCATGGCATCGACTAGAGATGTGGACCCCTCAAAATGCAAAGGACATATATTGGCAACAAGCTCAAGTCTCTACATTTTCATTTTAGTGATCCAAGATCACATTCAGTCCAAAGGAAAGCCAATACTATTAAAAGGGGATGAGGTGTTGCTTAATGGCTTACTTGCTCAAAATGCTTAGTGATATGCTCCAAAACTCTCAACCACTTTCTCATTTCCACATATGTCCTAAACCTAAAGTCAAATTCGGCCCCACCGATTTGATCTATCCGGCACCACCGAGTTTCATATGACATAGCCACTGCCATAAACCCTAGTTACTTCGGTCTCACCGATAGGGATCTCGGTCTCACTAAGATGGGATTGCAAACTCTCTGTTTCCTTTTTGTAACATTTCGGTCTCACCAAAATGAGAAAATCAGTCCTACCGAGTCTGCATTGCAAACTCCCTGTTTCCTTTTCGTAACACTTTGGTCCCACCGAAGTGAGCGAATCGGTCCCACCGAGTTTGCCTGGCCAACCCTCTGTGTACGTATTGCTGAAATCGGTCCCACCGAGTTTATGCACTCGGTCACACCAAGATTATGTTATGCCCTCACCTAGCAAATCGGTCCCACCGAGATGACTATATGGTCCCACCGAAAATCCTAACGTTCACATTTTTACCTGGATCGGTCTGACCGAGTTTGCTGATTCGGTCCCATCGAGCTTGGGAATCTGTGTGTAACGGTTAGATTTTGTGTGGAGGCTATATATACCCCTCCACCCACTCTTCATTCGTGGAGAGAGCCATCAGAACAAACCTACACTTCCACTACTTATTTTCTGAGAGAGAACCACCTACTCATGTGTTGAGGCCAAGATATTCCAATCCTACCATATGAATCTTGATCTCTAGCCTTCCCCAAGTTGCTTTCCACTCAAATCATCTTTCCACCATAGCCAAATCTGTGTGAGAGAGTTGAGTGTTGGGGAGACTATCACTTGAAGCACAAGAGCAAGGAGTTCATCAACAACACACCATCTATTACCTTTTGGAGAGTGGTGTCTCCTAGATTGGTTAGGTGTCACTTGGGAATCTCTGTCAAGATTGTGGAGTTGAACCAAGGAGTTTGTAAGGGCAAGGAGATCGCCTACTTCGTGAAGATCTACCCTAGTGAGGCAAGTCCTTTGTGGCTGATGGACATGATGGGATAGACAAGGTCACTTCTTTCTGGACCCTTCGTGGGTGGAGCCCTCCGTGGACTCGCGCAACCGTTACCCTCCGTGGGTTGAAGTCTCCATCAACGTGGATGTATGATAGCACCACCTATTGGAACCACGCCAAAAATCTCCGTGTTGACATTGCGTTTGCTCCATCCAAACTCCCCCTATTTACTTTCTTGCAATTTGCATGCTTTACTTTCCGCTGCTCATATACTCTTTGCATACTTGCTTGAATTGTATTGAGATTGCTTGACTTGTGCTATGTTGCTAAAATCTGCCAAGTACTAAAATTGGGAAAAGGTTAAGTCTTTATTTGGCCAAGTAGTCTAATCACCCCCCCCCCTAGACATGCTTTCGATCCTACAAGTGGTATTAGAGCTTTGGTATCCATTTGCCTTGATTTCCATAGCTTTGGTGGTCATAGCCTTGGTTTCACAACTTAGGAGAGTATGGCGTCTAGCGAGGGAAATTACCACCGTAGAGGTCCTTACTTTGATGGTACAAATTTTGCTAGTTGGAAACATAAGATGAAAATGCATATTTTTTGACATAACCCCGCCGTTTGGGATATTGTGTGTATTGGCTTGCAGGGAGAATTCCTCGATGGGAGAGAACCAAACTGTGAGGCTATCGCAGGAGAATTGAAGATGTTGCAATACAATGCTCAAGCTTGCGATATCCTCTTCAATGGATTGTGCCCCGAAGAATTCAACAAAATCAGCAGTCTTGAGAATGCAAAGGAAATTTGGGATACTTTGATTGATATGCACGAAGGTACCGACTCCGTCAAGGAATCCAAGTTGGATGTGCTTCAAAGTCAACTTGACAAGTTCAAAATGAAGGATGGTGAAGGTGTCGCCGAAATGTACTCTAGGCTTGCTCTTATCGCAAATGAGATTGCCGGCTTAGGAAGTGAAGAGATGACCGACAAATTCATCATCAAGAAGATCTTGAGAGCCTTGGATGGAAAATATGATACCGTGTGCACATTGATCCAAATGATGCAAAATTACAAAGATCTCAAGCCAACCGAAGTCATTGGAAGAATTGTTGCTCATGAGATGTCACTCAAGGACAAAGAAGAGCTTCACAACAAGTCTAGTGGTGCTTACAAAGCCTCATGTGATGCTCCTACATCATCAAATGAGAAACAAGCCTTCAATGAAGAATTGAGATGAATGGTGAAGAACTTCAACAAATTCTACAAGAGTAGAAGCAAGGAAAGAAGTTCCAAGTCAAGGTTCTACAATGACAAAAGATCTTCTAGTCATGAGCGAAACTGCTACAATTTTGGAAGACCCGGACACTACTCAAATGAGTGTACGCCTCCCTACAAAAGAATAGAAGACTCACCTAAAAGAAGAAGCAAAAGCGAAGAATCACCTCCAAGCGAGAGAAGGAGTAGAGATGATCGCTATGAACGAAGAACCTCTCGAAGAAGCAAGGATTCGGAAAGGAAGGACAAGTCATCAAGGAGCTACGCAAAATGAAGACATCAAGGTCATGTTGGTGAATAGGTATCCGGCTCCGACTCCGACCACCACTCCGAGAGAAGTTATCACTCTGACTCCAAATATACTCAAGATGAAGGTGTTGCCGGTCTAGCACTTGTGTCAACCAACTCCTACGACATATTTGATTCACCAAATGAAGGAATTGGGAGATGCTTCATGGCTAAAGTCCCCAAGGTAACACACCCCGAGTATGTTGATTTCTATAGTGATGAAGATGACTTGCTAGGTGATGATGATTTACTTGTTGACAACTCTAGTGATGAATACTATGATGAAACGTCAATTAATCATGATAATCAAGATAAAACGAATGACAATGATAAGAAGGAGATTAAGCATCTAACTAAAGAATTAAACACTCTTAAGTTAGCTCTTGAAACTACTTTAGAAGATCATCGAGAACTTTTAAAAACTCATGAGAAGTTACGCTTCGAAAAGCTCAATCTTGAGCAAGAGCATGAGTTCTTAAAGGCCATCAATGATGATCTTTGGAAGAAAATTTCTTCTTACATTGCCAAGCGTTTACTCTTGTCTACTTACATGCCACAAGTAAAATCTAGCAACAAGAATAAGAAAGATTCTTCTTCTAGTAGTAACAATAATCATGCTAAATCCAATATTGTTGCTTCTAATAGTTTTCTTGATTCCACTAATGATTCTCTTAGCCAAGTTACACTTGAAATAGCTTATTGAAGGGAATTATAGAGAAAGGTGTTTACAAAAGCCTTGCCGGAAGTAAGCAATTTGAGGAAATTGTATGCAAGCAAGGAAGGCACCAGAAGAATCAAGGTGTTGGTTTTGAATGAAAGTTCAATGCCAATGGAGTTGAGTGGGAAGAAGATCAATACCCCAAGACAAAGTTTGTTCCTCAACAAGAGAAGTATGACCCTACTTCCTTTAAGGGGACACAAGCTCAAGATGATCTTCCACCACAAGACCACAAGCTAAAAGGCAAGAACAAGCTTCAAGAAGAGATTGATGCATTTGAAGATGCTCCGAAGGCCTTGGTCAAGTGGGTTCCCACGTCTACATCAAGTTCTACTTCATCAAGTACATCTACAACTCCAAGGATTCCCATCAAGATGATGTGGATCCCAAAAAAGAAGAACTAGAGAGTTCTTGAGGTTGACTCCGCCAACATACTTCACTCATATTTATTTTGGCAAGGACAAGTGCAAACAACTTCCACATCTTGCACTAGTTCAAGGAGTCACAAACCCTCTTGTTGTTAAGACAAGGGACAAGGTAACCTAATGCTTTCATGGACATCATCATGTGTGTGCTTCACTCTATGTCTATGGATATCCTTGTTTGTTCCTTGTGGGAATAACCCATGTAGGTATTGAAAGTGCAACTCACTCCAATGGATTGCTTCAAATGATCTACATGAACAATGAGCATCCACATCTTCGATATCTACATGAAGTCATCATCGACAAAACCCAAGGTTAGTTGATCCCTCTTAAGGGGGGATATCACATCTAGGGGGAGCTTTACTCTAAGAATTGAGATAAAGCAACTCTAATGGTGTGAACACAACAATGCTTTATGTAAAAGTGATAACCCCACTTGTGCTTAAACGATGAGTATGACCTATGATCAAATGTTCTCATTTGACTCCTAAGTCAATATACTCATATATAGATGACCTAGTCATCGCCAATTGCTTGATAGATGCTAGAGTGATTGTGCATGCTTTGCCACATATTTCACTTGCCATTTTATTGTGTCAGCATGTTGGTTGCATACTTTTCTCATTCGAGGACATCCATTTGTTGCTTTGATTGTTTGGAGTTTCTTCTTTTTGCCAAATGGATGTACAGGAATGCCTAAGAACTCCCTCTAGCTAGCTATGCTTTTCTCTTCTATTCTATTCATGCTACATCACAAAGTTTGATCTAAGTCAAATTCAAACCCTCTATGTGAGGAGCACTCGGAGTTCCGTTTTGTCATAGACTTAAAACTTCCAAAACATCACTGTGTATTTTGGTCTGACCGACTCCTCCATTTCGGTCACACCGAGTTCACTAGGTTGATCAAGTTTCAATCTCGGTGCAAACGATTAGAACACTTCGGTCTCATCGAGTTGCAGTAACCGCTTGCGATTCTGCGTCTCGGTGCCACCGAGTTATTCCACTCGGTCACACTGATAGGGTCAGGATATATTATATTGCTAGGCCAGATTTTAGAAATCACTTCAAAACCTCCTCGCCCGCGCGTGTCCTGCTCTGCCTCTCGGGTCTCCAGATCATCACCTTGTTGCCAGCGACCTCCCGCCGCTGGTCTCTACCGCCGTCAACGGATTTCTTCGTCGCCATTGCCGCCGTAGCAAACTCATCACCAAACTAGGATATGAGTTCGACCCCTTGTGCACTCTTTTTACTTCTGATTCTGAGCACAAGGTCAATGCCATGTTCTTTACCACGTATGAGATTGATCCATCCACAGAGAATCTCCATTAGACTAGATTTGAATTGAAAATTTAGGGTTAGGTTTCCGCCGGACTCATCTCGGACCGACCGAGTTGTAGGAATCGGTTCCACCAATTTGGCTTAGGCCAAAGCACAAGTGATTTTTGGTATGACTGAAAGTTGCAAATTGGTGTGACCGATACCAGGACTTTGTGAAACCCTAGCAAACTCGGAGTCACCAAACTATGTCTCGGTCTGACCGATTCCACATGTTTAGACTCCAAAGTTGCTTCGGTGTCACCGAGTTTTACAAATCGGTAGCTCCGAAATGCTTCCTGTAGAAAACTAAAACTAAGTTTTTGACTCATTCTTTTTGCAAAAACTCTGCACTTTGTGATGCTCATCTATTCTACCTCATCTATATCCATTCACAGGGTCTGCTATCAGTTTGATTTGCCAGAATGTCTGACCAGAGTGATAGCCAGAACAAATCAGAAGAGCAAGTGCATATGAGTGAGGGCACTAGTCCCTCTAGCAGCTCTGATGATGGCAGCAGGAACACTCCAAGCAATTTTCCCAAGGTAGCTACAAGGACAAGGAAGAAGAGAACCTCAGATTCAGAGGATGAGGACTATGTGGCTGCTGAGAAGGAAGTAAGCTCCAAGAAGAAAGTGCTGAAAAAGGAATATGGAACTGCTGCTGCAACAAAACCTGGAATACACAAGAAGGCACCTGCCAGGAGAGTTCCCATGTCAAAGGCCATAACTTCCACTCAGGAAACTATGGTCTTCACACTTGAGCCAAGAGCAGGTGAAGAAGGGAAGAAGAGGGTCAAGAAAACTACAGCTAGAGTGATTGGAAACCCATCTATGAGGAAAGATTCTGCAAGTGAAGAGGAAGAGGAAGAAGAGGTTGCTGCTCAGGCACCTCCTGCTAAGGCACAGAAGCTGATGGGGGATGGCATCAAGGCTGGGGTAGCTCCTTCTAAGCCCAAGACAACCCCCAAAGCTCCAACTCAAGCTCCAAAGAGACGCACCAGAAACATACCTGCAACAGAGAAGAACAAGGCCCCAGTGCCTGAAGCTGCAGAAGAAGCTAAAGCCCAAGTGCTTAGGAAGCTCAAGCCCAAGATTCCAGACCACAATGACAGTCACCAAGTGGCTGAAAACATGAAGGAAAGAAAGGATGCTGGTCTCAGGAAATGGAGACAAGCATATCCATATGCTGTGAGGAGGAGGACTGCAGTGGACTACAGGTTCCACACCAAAGAGCAACAGGATTTTTATGAGACAGTGTTGCTAGACAAGAAACCCATAGTCAGTGATATGAGATGGGTGGACTGGAAATTTATTGATGCTAATGCTGATCATTTCCCAGGTGTGCATGAAAGCTTCAAAGCAAATGGTGTTGATGACTTTGTTGGTCAGAAGCTCACCAAATGGAATGATGAGCTCATAATGCAATTCTACTCAACAGCTCACTTCTATCCAGATGGAAGAATTGTGTGGATGACAGAAGGGCAGAGGCACCAATCAACTGTTGATGAGTGGGCTAGACTCATAAATGCCCCTGAAGAAGAAGAAAATGACATAGATGTGTATGCTGAGAAGAAGAAAGATCACAGCACCATGGCCAATATGTATAAGGAGATACCAGATAAGGCCCTGGAGATACATAAATTTGGGTTAGTCTATTATTTGTTGTCTGGTTTGGCCACCATAAACACTATCTTGAGGCACACTTTGTTGCCCAAATCAGGAGATCACAAGATGATCAGAGGCCATTCCATCAACTTGTTGAGTTGTTTGATGTTGTGCCATAGAAGTTCAAGGTCATGAGCTTGATTGTTGAGACAATCAAAAGGATAGTAGCTGACCAAAAGAGATGTTGTAGATATGCTCCACACATCCAAGAGCTAATCAATTCCAAGATGAAGCAAGGAGTGTATCTTTTGGACAAAGAACATCTTCCTTTGCTGCCTGAATTTGAGGACAACACAGTTGTCATGGATGCTGAAGATCCATCCTTAGTTGCAGCTCATGAGAAGAAGGAGAAGGCCAGAGCAGAGAAAACGGCAAAGATGCCAAGTGCAGCAGAGGATTCAGAAGTCTTTCTCAAATCAAAACAAGACCAGCTTGGATTCTAATTCAAGCAATCCTGAGGGTTGACAAAGGACTAGCTACCCTGACTCAGAACCAGGAGAGCTTGGAGAGGATAATAGAGACAAAATTCTATGATCTGGACTTGAAGGTGACTGAGATTCAGACAGCTATTGAAGAACTCCAAGAAGAAGCTCAGGAGAGGAAGGCAAAGCTACTACACATGTGTTCCATAGAGTTCCTAGGGCACAGAGGTCTGCAGTAGTGCCAGTGACAGACACTAGAGCTACAACTTCAGCACCTGCAGCAACAGCTCCTGTTGCCCCTCCAGTGGCAACCCCTCCAGCTCCAACATCATCTACACATGCATTCGTCCTTGGAGTCATCTCAACACCTCCTTTCAAAGATCAAGCCTAGAGAGACGCATAGCACTATGCATTTTTTAGCTTTTTTGCAACTTGTTGCCAAAGGGGGAGAAAGTGTATAGATCATAGGCTTCGGAGAGAGAGAGAGAGAGAGTTGTCCCTTTTTGCTACTTATTTGCTTTGCTTACCTGGTTGAGATACATTATGTCTGTGTGTGAGATACTTTGTATGATCATGTGCTTGATCATATCACTCTTTATGCTTATGTTTGAATGATGACATTATCTATCTCTTGTATGATCATTCACTTTGCCTTGGTGATGAGTGCTTGTTCTTATTTATTATCATTTTGAGTGCTCCACCAAGATGTATGTGACATGGAAGAGTAACCTGAGCTCCTAACAGATTGTGCATTTGCAGTCCAAAGCAAATTTTAAACAAGCACAAATTTAGGGGGAGCTCTTGCTTATCACATACTTCTCAAAGCGACAATGTGCTTCATTCTTATTATCATTTGTCGAAGCTTTGATCTATATGTTGTCATCAATTACCAAAAATGGGGAGACTGAAAGTGCAACTAATCCCTGGGTAGTTTTGGTAATTCTTAACAACATATAGTTCATTGAACTAATGCTATTTCAAGATATTCATTTCAGAAAGTTCAAAGATTGGCATGGCATGGACTAGATATGTGGACCCCTCAAAATGCGAAGGAAATATATTGGCAACAAGCTCAAGACTACATTTTCAATTTAGTGATCCAAGATCACATTGAGTCCATAGGAAAGCCAATACTATTAAAAGGGGATGAGGTGTTGCTTAATGGCTTACTTGCTCAAAATGCTTAGTGATATGCTCCAAAACCCTCAACCACTTTCTCATTTCCACATATGTCCTAAACCTAATGTCAAATTCGGCCCCACCGGTTTGATCTATCCGGCGCCACCGAGTTTCATTTGACATAGCCACTGCCACAAACCCTAGTTACTTTGGTCTCACCGATAGGGATCTTGGTCTCACCGAGAGGGATCTCGGTCTCACCGAGATGGGATTGCAAACTCTCTGTTTCCTTTTTGTAACATTTCAGTCTCATCGAAATGATAAAATCGGTCCCACCGAGTCTGCATTGCAAATTCCCTGTTTCCTTTTCGTAACACTTCAGTCCCACCGAAGTGTATGAATCGGTCCCACCGAGCTTGACTGACCAACCCTCTGTGTACCTATTGCTGAAATCGGTCCCACCGAGTTTATGCGATCGGTCACATCGAGATTATGGTATGCCCTAACCCTAGGATATCAGTCCCATCAAGATGACCATATTGGTCCCACCGAAAATCCTAACGTTCACATTTTTACCTGGATCGGTCTGACCGAGTTTGCTGATTCGGTCCCACCGAGTTTGGGAATCTGTGTGTAATGTTTAGATTTTGTGTGGAGGCTATATATACCCCTCCACCCACTCTTCATTCGTGGAGAGAGCCATCAGAACAAACCTACACTTCCACTACTTATTTTCTGAGAGAGAACCACCTACTCATGTGTTGAGGACAAGATATTCCAATCCTACCGTATGAATCTTTATCTCTAGCCTTCCCCAAGTTGCTTTCCACTCAAATCATCTTTCCGCCATAGCCAAATCTGTGGAGAGAGTCGAGTGTTGGGGAGACTATCATTTGAAGCACAAGAGCAAGGAGTTCATCAACAACACACCATCTATTACCTTTTGGAGGGTGGTGTCTCCTAGATTGGTTAGGTGTTACTTGGGAGCCTCCGTCAAGATTGTGGAGCTGAACCAAGGAGTTTGTAAGGGCAAGGAGATCGCCTACTTCGTGAAGATCTACCCTAGTGAGCCAAGTCCTTCGTGGGTGATGGCCGTGATGGGATAGACAAGGTTGCTTCTTCATGGACCCTTCATGGTTGGAGCCCTCCATGGACTCGCGCAACCGTTACCCTTCGTGGGTTGAAGTCTCCATCAATGTGGATGTAGGATGGCACCACCTATCAGAACCACGCCAAAAATCTTAGTGTCAACATTGCGTTTGCTCCATCCAAACTCCCCCCCAATTACTTTCTTGCAATTTGCATGCTTTACTTTCCGATGCTCATATACTCTTTGCATGCTTGCTTTAATTGTATTGAGATTGCTTGACTTGTGCTATGTTGCTAAAATCTTCCAAGAACTAAAATTGGGAAAAGGTTAAGTTTTTATTTGGTCAAGTAGTCTAATCAACCCCCCCCCCTCTAGACATACTTTTAACCCTACAATTCAACATCACAAATTATATTTTTTATCATTTACCTACTCGAGGACGAGTAGGAATTAAGCTTGGGATGTTGATACATCTCTGTCGTGTCTATAATTTTTGATTTTTTCATGCCAATATTCTACAACTTTAATAGAATTTTGGCAACATTTTATATTATTTTCGGACTAACATATTGATCCAGTGCCCAGTTCTAGTTCTTGTTTGTTGCATGTTTTTTGTTTCGTAGAATATCCATATCAAACGAAGTCCAAACACGATAAAAATTTACAAAGAATTATTTTGCAATATAAGCGGAATCAACGCGAGACGATGCCCAAGGGGCCCACAAGTTCAAGGGGCATACCCCTCTACCAAGGACGTGCCTGGCAACCTTGTGGCCACCCTATGGGTCAGTTGGAGGTGTCCTTCGGCCACAAGGAAGCTTATATACGGATAAAAATCGTGTTAAAATTTCATCCCAATCAGAGTTACAGATTTTCGGGAATTTAAGAAACGGTGAAAGGCCACAAAATAGGAACGTGAAACAGAAGAGACAAAAAGATATAGATCCAATCTCGGAGGGGCTCCCGCCCCTCCGCCACCATGGTGGCCATGGACCAGAGGGGAAACCCTCCTCCCATCTAGGGGGGGAGGTCAAGGAAGAAGAAGAAGGAGGGGGCTCTCCCCCCCCCTCTACCGTGGCACCCGAACACCGCTGGGGCAATCATCGTGACGGCGATCTACACCAACAACTTCACCGCAGTCATCACCAACTCTCTCCCCCTCTATGCAGTGGTGTAACACCTCTTCCCCCCGCTATAATCTCTACTTAAACATGGTGCTCAATATTATATATTATTACCCAATGATATGTAGCTATCCTATGATGTTTGAGTAGATCCCTTTTGTCCTATGGGTTAATTGATGATCGTGATTGGTTTGAGTTGTATGTTTTATTATTGGTGTTGTCATATGGTGCTCTCTGTGTCGCGCAAGAGTGAGGGATTCCCACTATAGGGTTTTGCAATACGTTCATGATTCGTTTATGGTGGGTGGCTAGAGTGACAAAAGCTTACACTCAAGTAAGGGTGTTGTTGCGTATGGGAGTAAAGAGGACTTGATACTTAATGCTATGGTTAGGTTTTACCTTAATGATCTTTAGTAGTTGCGGATGCTTGCTAGATTTCCAATCATAAGTGCATATGATCCAAGTAGAGAAAGTATGTTATCCCATGCCTCTCCCTCATATACAATTGCAATAATGATTATCGGTCTAGTTATCGATTGCCTAGGGACAAATAACTTTCTTGTGTTACAAAAAACTATCTACTAAACACCTAATTTTATTATCTTGCAGTTTACTCGTAGTTTTATTCTCATTAAGTACATCTAGTTTTATTCTTGCAAACCTATCCTATCACACCTACAAAATAGTTTCATACTTGTTCTAGGTAAAGTGAACGTTAAGTGCGGTAGAGTTGTATTTGTGGTAGATAAAACTTGAAGGGAATATAAATTCTTCCTTTAGCTCATCATTGGGTTCAACACTCTTGCTTATCGAGAAAGGCTAAAATTCATCCCCTATACTTGTGGGTTATCACCCCTATTATATTAGAATATCCTCTGCGTTACGAAGATAATCTCACTACTTTTTTTGTTTTCGTGCTTCTCAGATATTGTAATAATCACAATGAATATAAGAGTGCGCACATCAGAAGAACATTGTGGGACAGTTCAATGGGCGACAAACTTGGCATGAAGGGATTGAGTTCCATTCTAGATGCAATGAAACCCACATGCTCCCCACCTACAGAATCGTATTGAGAATGTGATCCTAATGACTATTTTGAGCTCAAGGACTCTAAGGCAGATGGCCTATCCCATTCACCCAATAAGGTGCATGTTCTAATTTGGCAAGGTTGTGGGGTGTTTACCCTACAGTGCCAGGTCAAAAAATTGGCAAGGTTTTATTGGTCGCACGTATCTTGCATAAGGTGTCTTGCATTTCTTATGCTTCGTTGCACCGCCATCTACTTATTTTACTCACCATATATGTGAAGATGCCATGCCCATCCATTATCAATACCTATTCCATTTGTCCTACCATGTTTCTCCTGCGCTATGTCTTAACTATGAACAATGCATATTATGCTAATGTTATTTAAATCATGTCTCTTTATTTACTAATCTGTAATGGGATAAATTGATAGTACACTCACAATTCATGCTTATATGTTGTTTAGCACTACATGTATGCTTGTGCTCTTAATTTGTAATCCAGTGGTGTGGTGAAGCTGGTCGCTCCTGCACAATGCCATTTCCTGGCGTCTTAACTATGAATAACGCCTATTATGTTATTGTTATTTTAAATTGTCTCTCTTTTTCGACTAAAAAATGGGATGAATTGACAGCACTGATGCTTATACGTGCAAAACCTATTATCTGTCTACTTGTCTCCCTTTCAGGGTGACATCACTAACGCTAGGAAGAACTACCACAATGATAGTGAGACGAACCTGTTGCTTGTCCCTCTAACATATATTGTAGGGAAGAAGGCAACACATCTTGAGGATAGCGATACAACCCCAAAGTCATGTCTTGATGTAGTGTTGAAGTTACTCGCTCATAATAGTGACACAAGCTCGATGAAGTCGCCGGCTGAATCTGTTCGACTTCTTCAGTCTCAAATTCAAGCAGAAAGACATGCTTCGGCTCAAATCCGACTGGAACTCCAATCCCTATGTAAGATTAACCATAAGTATAGGATGTCTATTGATGTTATGAAACTTGATTGGTGGATATAAGCGTCAAACAAGCGCAGTCTCATCTGATTGCTCAGCTGCTTGCATTGTAGCTCTCGGGCAAGGCTAACCTTTCTTGAACTCTATTGATTGAAGTGTTGTCAGTTACGTCAATTATTTTGTCGATGGTTTATTTGCACTGGTGGCGAGCTTTTATGCCTAGTGTATGTAATATGTTGTTTAGTTTCCCTTTATTATCACTAGCGGTTAAATTTGATGCCTGGTGGATGTAATATGCTCTTATTTCTTTGTTGTATAGTCTAGGTTTATTCTTCGTCCCGATGATGTAATTTATTTACTGGACATGTTGTCGTCACTCCCTAAAAGGTCGTAAGCTTCGATCCAAGCGCAATGGGCCAATACGTTAGGTTTGTATTAATAAAATTACGGTACTAAAACTGGTCAGCCCGCAAATCGCTATAAATGAGCCAGAACATGGGCCTACAATCATCTTGGACATTAGCAGGCCTAGACTTAAACTGGACCCCTATTAGTTTCGGGACTTTAAAGGTCGAGTAAACCGCTTGCCTTAGTTGGGCCACAAAATAAAATGGACTTTTAACAGGCTGAGAAGTAGATTGGGCCTGAATTATGCCGAACAAATCACGGGCCGACGGCAGACTAAAATATACATTCACCCATGATTGGCCCAAGGACATGCCATTAACACGCCGAAATGTAGTTGGGCCTCGGTTGGCCCAATCACATGACGGGCTGGAAGCAGGCCGGCTGCATAGTAGGCCAAAATTAGGCACAATGCTATCAAGGGCCTTGGACGGGCTGATAGGAGGGTTGGGCTAAAATCTATCCACGAAGACTATGGGTTGTAAGAGGTCGAAAGTCACTACGGACCAGAAGTAGGCCCAGATGCAGCTCGGGCAGTTAAATGGCTGAAAGTGAAACTGGGCCGCCAATGGCCCATATGTACATAGGGTTGTTAACACGCCAAAACTAATATCGAGTCGAACTGTTAAATGGACCATTAAGAGGCCGAAGAGCAAATCGGGTCCTCAATGGGCCCAAAGGCATAGGGGTTGTTAACGGGCTATATCTGTTATGGACTGTAATTGGGCCCAAAATGTGAAAGGCAGTTAACAGACCGATCTGGTATGGGCCGTAATTTATCCCAAACTATTGCAGGCTATTAACGGGCAGTATCTGATATGGGCCGTAATTTGGCCCATAATATGGCAGGATTTTAATGTGTCGTATCTGATATGGGCCCTAATTTGGCCCAGAAAATGGTAGGTTGTTAATGGGTCGGCCGATTAGTATTTGATGAAATCTTGTGGGCCTTTTGCTGGGACAGCTTTTTAACCTATATGGGCCACTATTAGGCCCTTCCACATGTCGATGTTTCATTGCGACTCCTTGTCCATTGGACGGTTGATATCTCTCCCACGTGTTTCCTTCAGCTAGTGAGAATTTTACACATGGAAAATTACCATTGGTCGTGGCTGTTAACGGGTTATCGGATCCAAAACTGGATCTGATAGCTTAATGGTGACCTGTTGCGGATGCCACGTATCGGTCGCCCTTGAAGAAAACACTTCCATGATGCGGCTTTTTCGTCATGGAAGTGGACACTTCCGTGATGATAATTTCAGTATTGTCATGGAACACTTCTACGATAGCACTAGTATGACTATCTTGATTATGTCATAAAATTGTCATGGTGTACATGCATGACAGAAAATGTGACCTACTGTGCCAAAGACAAAGATGAATCATCACGAAAGTGTTTTTTTAGTGTGCATCAGTCCCTGGATGAGTAGCTGACACGCACAGTCGAGAATGAAATGTCAAGAATACATCACATGTCATAGTATTTCATCGTAGATCCATTGTTTTACAATACACACCTGCTTAGCTCATGGGCTAGCTTACATTAAAACATGCAGGGGTAATATTCTAGCCTTGTTGATGCGGAGCATCCTACGGTTATCCCCATGGACTTACGTACACTAACCAAGCGCCAGGAGGACCAATGACACAAGCACGTGCAAGAGCTATCGAGACTGAGGTGACATCTCTCCTTAGTGGCTTTCCGTATGACCCACGTGAGACATGGCTACTATCTCAATACGGAATGCTATGTGTGCCTAGGTAGCAAGAGAGTTCTCTCAAAGCTACTACATCCAATTGACACGATGGAGAGGACACCAAGTAAAAGGACCAAGTGGACGAGACGCCCGAAAGCTTCAGCCATCGGATGACCGGCCTGCACCGGACGTCCGGCACTTGGAAGATCAGCTGGGCAGAGGGCCCAGATGCGGAGTGCTACAGGGCCTAGACGACCGGTCCGGGCCGGATAGCTTAACGGTGGCCTGTTGTGGATGCCACGTGTCGGTTGCCCTTGAAGAAAACATTTCCATGACGCGGCTTTTTTCGTCATGGAAGTGGACACTTCAGTGATGATAGTTTCAGTATTGTCATGGAACACTTCTACGATAGCACTAGTATGATATCTTGATTCTGTCATAAAATTGTCATGGTGTACATGCATGACAGAAAATGTGACCTACTGTGACAAAGACAAAGATGAATCATCACGAAAGTGTTTTCTTAAGTGTGCATCAGTCCCTGGATGAGTAGCTGACACGCACAGTCAAGGATGAAATGTCAAGAATACATCACATGTCATAGTATTACATCGTAGATCCATTGTTTTACAATATACACATGCTTAGCTCATGGGCTAGCTTACATTCAAAACATGCAGGGGTAATATTCTAGTCTTGTTGATGCGGACCATCCTACGGTCATCCCCATGGACTTTCATACACTAACCAGGCGCTAGCATGACCAATTACACAAGCACGTGCAAGAGCTATCCAGACTGAGGTGAGATCTCTCCTTAGTGGCTTTCCGTATGACCCACGTGAGACATGGCTACTATCTCAATACGGAATGTTATGTGTGCCTAGGTAGCAAGAGGGTTCTCTCGAAGCTACTACATCCAATTGACACGATGGAGAGGACACCAAGTAAAAGGACCAAGTGGACAAGACGCCTGAAAGCTTCAGCCATCGGATGACCGGCCTGCACCGGACGTCCGGCACTTGGAAGATCAGCTGGGCAGAGGGCCCAGATGCGGGGTGCTATAGCGCCTGGATGACCGGTCCGGATCGGATAGCTTAACGGTGGCCTATTGTGGATGCCACGTGTCGGTCTCCCTTGAAGAAAACATTTCCATGACGCGGCTTTTTTCGTAATGGAAGTGGACACTTCCATGATGATAATTTCAGTATTGTCATGGAACACTTCTACGATAGCACTAGTATGACTATCTTGATTGTGTCATAAAATTGTCATGGTGTACATGCATGACAGAAAATGTGACCTACTATGACAAAGACAAAGATGAATCATAACGAAAGTGTTTTCTTTAGTGTGCATCAGTCCCTGGATGAGTAGCTGACACGCACAGTCAAGGATGAAATGTCAAGAATACATCACATGTCATAGTATTACATCGTAGATCCATTGTTTTACAATACACACCTGCTTAGCTCATGGGCTAGCTTATATTAAAAACATGCAGGGGTAATATTCTAGTCTTGTTGATGCGAAGCATCCTACGGTGATCCCCATGGAATTACGTACACTAACCAAGCGCCAAGAGGACCAATGACAAAAGCACGTGCAAGAGCTGTCGAGACTGAGGTGACATCTCTCCTTAAAGGCTTTCCGTATGACCCACGTGAGACATGGCTACTATCTCAATATGGAATGTTATGTGTGCCTAGGTAGCAAGAGGGTTCTCTCGAAGCTACTACATCCAATTGACACGATGGAGAGGACACCAAGTAAAAGGACTAAGTGGACAAGACGCCTGAAAGCTTCAGCCATCGGATGACCGGCCTGCACCGGATGTCCGGCACTTGGAAGATCAGCTGGGCAAAGGGCCCAGATGCAGAGTGCTACAGCGCCTGGATGACCGATCCGGACCGGATAGCTTAACGGTGGCCTATTGTGGATGCCACATGTCAGTCTCCCTTGAAAAAAACATTTCCATGACGCGGCTTTTTTCGTCATGGAAGTGGACACTTTCGTGATGATATTTTCAGTATTGTCATGGAACTCTTCTACGATAGCACTAGTATGACTAGCTTGATTGTGTCATAAAATTGTCATGGTGTACATGCATGACAGAAAATGTGACCTACTATGACAAAGACGAATCATCACGAAAGTGTTTTTCTAGTGTGCATCAGTCCCTGGATGAGTAGCTGACACGCACAGTCGAGGATGAAATGTCAAGAATACATCATATGTCATAGTATTACATCGTAGATCCATTGTTTTATAATACAAACCTGCTTGGCTCATGGGCTAGCTTATATTAAAAACATGCAGGGGTAATATTCTAGTCTTGTTGATGCGGAGCATCCTACGGTGATCCCCATGGACTTACATACACTAACCAAGTGCCAAGAGGACCAATGACACAAGCACGTGCAAGAGCTATCGAGACTGAGGTGACATCTCTCCTTAGTGGCTTTCCATATGACCCATGTGAGACATGGATACTATCTCAATACGGAATGCTATGTGTGCCTAGGTAGCAAGAGGGTTCTCTCAAAGCTACTACATCCAATTGACACGATGGAGAGGACACCAAGTAAAAGGACCAAGTGGACGAGACGCCCGAAAGCTTCAGCCACCGGTTGGCCGGCCTGCACCGAACGTCCGGCACTTGGATGTTAGTTGGGTAGAGGGCCCAAATGCGGATTGCTACAGCGCCTGGACGACCGGTCCGGACTCGATAGCTTAACGGTGGCCTATTGTGGATGCTACGTGTCGGTCGCCCTTGAAGAGAACACTTTCATGACGCGGCTTTTTTCGTCATGGAAGTGGACACTTCCGTGATGATAATTCCAGTATTGTCATGGAACACTTCTACGATAGCACTAGTATGACTATCTTGATTCTGTCATAAAATTGTCATGGTGTACATGCATGAGAAAATGTGACCTACTGTGCCAAAGACAAAGATGAATCATCACGAAAGTGTTTTTTTAGTGTGCATCAGTCCCTGGATGAGTAGCTGACACGCACAGTCGAGGATGAAATGTCAAGAATACATCACATGTCATAGTATTTCATTGTAGATCCATTGTTTTACAATACACACCTGCTTAGGTCATGGGCTAGCTTACATTAAAAACATGCATGGGTAATATTCTAGTCTTGTTGATGCAGAGCATCCTACGGTCATCCCCATGGACTTACGTACACTAACCAAGGGCCAGGAGGACCAATGACACAAGCATGTGCAAGAGCTATCGAGACTGAGGTGACATCTCTCCTTAGTGGCTTTCCGTATGACCCACGTGAGACATGGCTACTATCTCAATACGGAATGCTATGTGTGCCTAGGTAGCAAGAGAGTTCTCTCAAAGCTACTACATCCAATTGACACGATGGAGAGGACACCAAGTAAAAGGACCAAGTGGACGAGACGCCCGAAAGCTTCAGCCATCGGATGACCGGCCTGCACCGGACGTCCGGCACTTGGAAGATCAGCTGGGCAGAGGGCCCAGATGCGGAGTGCTACAGGGCCTGGACGACCGGTCCGGGCCGGATAGCTTAACGGTGGCCTGTTGTGGATGCCACGTGTCGGTCGCCCTTGAAGAAAACATTTCCATGACGCGGCTTTTTTCGTCATGGAAGTGGACACTTCCGTGATGATAGTTTCAGTATTGTCATGGAACACTTCTACGATAGCACTAGTATGATATCTTGATTCTGTCATAAAATTGTCATGGTGTACATGCATGACAGAAAATGTGACCTACTGTGACAAAGACAAAGATGAATCATCACGAAAGTGTTTTCTTTAGTGTGCATCAGTCCCTGGATGAGTAGCTGACACGCACAGTCAAGGATGAAATGTCAAGAATACATCACATGTCATAGTATTACATCGTAGATCCATTGTTTTACAATACACACATGCTTAGCTCATGGGCTAGCTTACATTAAAAACATGCAGGGGTAATATTCTAGTCTTGTTGATGTGGACCATCCTACGGTCATCCCCATGGACTTTCGTACACTAACCAAGCGCTAGGAGGACCAATTACACAAGCACGTGCAAGAGCTATCGAGACTGAGGTGAGATCTCTCCGTAGTGGCTTTCCGTATGACCCACGTGAGACATGGCTACTATCTCAATACGGAATGTTATGTGTGCCTAGGTAGCAAGAGGGTTCTCTCGAAGCTACTACATCCAATTGACACGATGGAGAGGACACCAAGTAAAAGGACCAAGTGGACAAGATGCCGGAAAGCTTCAGCCATCGGATGACCGGCCTGCACCGGCACTTGGAAGATCAGCTGGGCAGAGGGCCCAGATGCGGAGTGCTATAGCGCCTGGATGACCGGTCCGGATCGGATAGCTTAACGGTGGCCTATTGTGGATGCCATGTGTCGGTCTCCCTTGAAGAAAACATTTCCATGACGCGGCTTTTTTCGTAATGGAAGTGGACACTTCCGTGATGATAATTTTAGTATTGTCATGGAACACTTCTACGATAGCACTAGTGTGACTATCTTGATTGTGTCATAAAATTGTCATGGTGTACATGCATGACAGAAAATGTGACCTACTATGACAAAGACAAAGACGAATCATAATGAAAATATTTCTTTAGTGTGCATCAGTCCCTGGATGAGTAGCTGACACACACAGTCGAGGATGAAATGTCAAGAATACATCACATGTCATAGTATTACATCGTAGATCCATTGTTTTACAATACACACCTGCTTAGCTCATGGGCTAGCTTATATTAAAAACATGCACGGGTAATATTCTAGTCTTGTTGATGCGAAGCATCCTACGGTGATCCCCATGGAATTACGTACACTAACCAAGCGCCAAGAGGACCAATGACAAAAGCACGTGCAAGAGCTGTCGAGACTGAGGTGACATCTCTCCTTAGTGGCTTTCCGTATGACCCACGTGAGACATGGCTACTATCTCAATATGGAATGTTATGTGTGCCTAGGTAGCGAGAGGGTTCTCTCGAAGCTACTACATCCAATTGACACGATGGAGAGGACACCAAGTAAAAGGACTAAGTGGACAAGACGCCTGAAAGCTTCAGCCATCGGATGACCGGCCTGCACCGGACGTCCGGCACTTGGAAGATCAGCTGGGCAGAGGGCCCAGATGCAGAGTGCTACAGCGCCTGGATGACCGATCCGAACCGGATAGCTTAACGGTGGCCTATTGTGGATGCCACATGTCAGTCTCCCTTGAAACAAACATTTCCATGACACGGCTTTTTTCGTCATGGAAGTGGACACTTTCGTGATGATATTTTCAGTATTGTCATGGAACACTTCTACGATAGCACTAGTATGACTAGCTTGATTGTGTCATAAAATTGTCATGGTGTACATGCATGACAGAAAATGTGACCTACTATGACAAAGACGAATCATCACGAAAGTGTTTTTCTAGTGTGCATCAGTCCCTGGATGAGTAGCTGACACGCACAGTCGAGGATGAAATGTCAAGAATACATCACATGTCATAGTATTACATCGTAGATCCATTGTTTTATAATACACACCTGCTTGGCTCATGGGCTAGCTTATATTAAAAACATGCAGGGGTAATATTCTAGTCTTGTTGATGCGGAGCATCCTACGGTGATCCCCATGGACTTACGTACACTAACCAAGCGCCAAGAGGACCAATGACACAAGCACGTGCAAGAGCTATCGAGACTGAGGTGACATCTCTCCTTAGTGGCTTTCCATATGACCCATGTGAGACATGGCTACTATCTCAATACGGAATGCTATGTGTGCCTAGGTAGCAAGAGGGTTCTCTCAAAGCTACTACATCCAATTGACACGATGGAGAGGACACCAAGTAAAAGGACCAAGTGGACGAGATGCCCGAAAGCTTCAGCCACCGGTTGGCCGGCCTGCACCGAACGTCCGGCACTTGGAAGATCAGTTGGGTAGAGGGCCCAGATGCGGATTGCTACAGCGCCTGGATGACCGGTCCGGACTCGATAGCTTAACGGTGGCCTATTGTGGATGCTACGTGTCGGTCGCCCTTGAAGAAAACACTTCCATGACGCGGCTTTTTTCGTCATGGAAGTGGACACTTCCGTGATGATAATTCCAGTATTGTCATGGAACACTTCTACGATAGCACTAGTATGACTATCTTGATTCTATCATAAAATTGTCATGGTGTACATGCATGACAGAAAATGTGACCTACTATGACAAAGACAAAGACAAATCATCACGAAAGTGTTTTTTTAGTGTGCATCAGTCCCTGGATGAGTAGCTAACACGCACAGTCGAGGATGAATTGTCAAGAATACATCACATGTCATAGTATTACATCATAGATTCATTGTTTTACAATACACACCTGCTTAGGTCATGGGCTAGCTTACATTAAAAACATGCATGGGTAATATTCTAGTCTTGTTGATGCAGAGCATCCTACGGTCATCCCCATGGACTTACATACACTAACCAAGGGCCAGGAGGACCAATGACACAAGCACGTGCAAGAGCTATCGAGACTGAGGTGACATCTCTCCTTAGTGGCTTTCTGTATGACCCACGTGAGACATGGCTACTATCTCAATACGGAATGCTATGTGTGCCTAGGTAGCAAGAGGGTTCTCTCGAAGCTACTACATCCAATTGACACGATGGAGAGGACACCAAGTAAGACTACTAGGGAAAACCCTAGCAGTAGTGCGGGTATTTTGCCTATCAGTAGCGTCGCGCTACTGATAAGGCGCTACAGCTAACGTATAGCAGTAGCG
The DNA here is from genome assembly GCF_002162155.2 of Triticum dicoccoides. Taxonomy (NCBI): domain Eukaryota; kingdom Viridiplantae; phylum Streptophyta; class Magnoliopsida; order Poales; family Poaceae; genus Triticum; species Triticum dicoccoides. Next base: position 424,464,408 of record NC_041385.1, read on the forward strand.
TCTGTCATCCCACGCTACTGCTATACATGGCTAGAAGTAGAGCCCTTTAGGTAAGAGCGTTGCTGCTAATATCTGCAGCGCTTTTTAGAAGTAAGCGCTACTGGTAAGGGAGCGCTACGGCTAACTTTGTTCTGCTTGCTACTGCTAGTTTTATTAGTTTCTGTTTTTTATGCATATTTGTTTTGTATTTGAATAGGCTTTATACAATAATCTCTAGCATATCATACACATACAAATGTAATCATAGAATATACATACAAATAGTCTCATCAAATCATGTCATCATCATAATCATCATCCAACACAAAGTGGACTCTCGTCATCATCTCAAAAATAGCGATACAAGTCTCGATTAATTGCAACTACATCGTCATCCATATAAACAATGATATACACGAGAAGAGCTACACTATGAGTGAGAGCGGAACTATGAAGTACATGAGTTCTTATCCCTAGCATGAACCTAAACTAACTACTAGGTGTCGCTTGGAAACCGGAAACCGGTACACCTGGGCCTGACACTCCGGCCACTCGGCGTATACTCCTAGCTAGCACTTCTTTGCCATCGATGATCTATGCACCTGCATCGTCACATGAGTCGATGATATGCAACATATATAGTTGAGCAATAGAAAGAGACAGACTTGGCAAAAATAGAAGCAACATATCATAAGCATAAATACCAAAGTTCATCGTACCCAAAATGCCCTAACTAGAGTGATCTTCGCTAGTCGAGGAGGAGGACGGTTTAATTACATCACAAATAAAGTTTCGCCATGCATAACTCAAAGTTTTGTCATACAGAAAGTAAGGACTAAATAGACACACATTGTCATATATCGACAATCACTCCAACATGTCATGCCATCCATCCATGTCAGGGAGAAAGTCCCCGAGCTTAGTGAAAGGCTTCATGTCAAGATGTTGAGAGGCTACGCGTGTTCGGACGTCTTCCCGCGACATTTCTCCTTCTTCGTAGAACATCCCTGTTTTTTCGAGGACCTCCTTCATGATAATTTGGGCAAGTTCGCGCTGGATGTGATAGAACTCAGCTCGAAGTCGATGATCCTCGATATCTCCTATGTACTTTGCCCATTACAGAATATGGGCATCACCGGATTTAGGTGACATGCGAAGTTTCTGGTGATCCCGTCTGTACTCCAGCATGTGGTGTAGGACATAGAATACATCATTAAGAGAATCACTCGGTTGTTGGATGCAGCAGAAGTCGGTCTTATGGCTGAAGGCGGGCCTGCCGTACCTTGTCTTCTTGTCGTTGACCTCTCCACCCCCTTTGTCGTAGTAAAAGATAGCACTGTCGAGAACAGACTTGATGTGGGTGTAATCCTTTTTGGTAATGTTCTTCGACGAGTCCAAGTAAAGAGCGTGGGAGTATCGGGGTAGAGGATGATGAGGACGGCGCGCCCGCCGCTGCGCAAAATAAGTACACCTCAAATTAATTAGCCTCCACAGTGCAAATGAATGATTGAAATTGAAGGAAGGATATCCATGCGGATGACTTACAGGGGATGATAAGGCACGAGAATTGCCTCCTTGTCCTTATTGGCGAGCATGAAATTGACGAGGTAGTTCCTCGCGAATTCACGGTGCTTTGCGCAGAGTGCCAAGAAGCTCTCGTGCATGAAGTACAGGTCAGCGACACAGATAAAAGGTATCTGCTCAACCCCGATGAGTTAGTTCATGTGCAAGGCATAAAGGCGAACAAACGTAAAATCCAGCTTCTTCCAGTGATACATGTCGAAGATGTAATCGAATCGAAGGAAGAACTTGTCCGCGGGGAATGTGTCAACGTACGACAATTGTCGCAGCACGTTAACCACGTAGAATGGGTATCCTGGATTTTTTAAGGCGATGAGGCCTTTCTCTCTCCACAGCACATCGTCATGAAGTCTCCTTACATCGCCGAATCTGGCCCCTATCGCTGCTTCAGGTAGGATTGGTTCACCGGCGATATGCCATTTTGCCGCACCGAGGATATCTATATGGTCTTGAACCTGAGCCTGCTGACGCGGCTGGATCATAGAATCAGGTATTTTGCCTTTCCTCGGTCTCTTCCTAGACTTCTTTGGTACCGGAAGGTTGTCCATAATACGTTCAGACTCCGGAGGCGACAATTCAGGCACCGACTCACGATGCTCAAACCCTAAGTAGGCGCCAGTATTGACATATTGTTGAGTGTCATCATCACCCTCATCCTCATCTATGGCGACATCACCAACGACTAATGGAGCCTCTTCCTCACCCCCTCCGCTATCACCCAGGACGACAGCCGACGCTAATTGAGTAGGTGAGATGTTGATGTTCATACCTAACTGTGTGCTCGTGGGTGTGCTCCCGGTCGCCTACAAACGAAGCAGACTCTTTGGACAGACTCTTTGGCCACAACAGGACCCACCCATTGCAACAATCACCAAGCTGCCGCGGGGTCTCGTCGTCATCCCCCACTAGTACCAGAGGAGCCAAATTCTCATGGCCCGGTTTGACACTGGCCACGAAAACCATGAAGACGTCGGGGGGATTGGCCGGCTGTGGAACAATGGTTCCTTCGGCTCCATTATCGTCGCATTCCCCACATCCACCTTCTGGTCGCCGATGGTGTACAATAAGGTGCACGGGGTTTCGTCGGCCTGCAAAGAGAAGTATGCGACGTGAGACATCTGAAACGCAATGAAAATGGGAGATTATACATTTATTGAAGAGGGCCGGTGTGACAGATACCGTGAGGGCGTCGAGCCCAGCCAAAGACGAAGCACCGCCGAGCACGTCCGGTGCCGGAGCCGGTGCCGGAGCAGGTGCGGGAGCAGGTGCGGGAGCAGGTGCATGAGCCGGTACGGGAGCAGGTGCAGCTGTAGGTGCTGGTGCAACGCTAGTCGAGCTGCTCCCCAAGAAGTAAGCAAGGGGAAAGTCCACTGCATTTTTTTTGGATTTTTCCTGGTCCAATTGAAAACGGTCGGAACCAAGGTAGTAGACATATCTACAACCATCTGTTTTGCGGCAGCTACCGTTGTTGCGACTGTCTCAGATGATTTCTTCTCAACCGCAATCTCAACCTTCTTGTCGATGTTTTCTTCAGTTAACCTTCGTCTTTCCTTTCTCTCCTCCGTGGTCTCACGGTAGTACTTCTTCCACGTGGCGCCGTCTCCGACACCGTGCACGCGTCCATTGTTGGGGAACGTAGTAATTTCAAAAAAATTCCTACGCACACGCAAGATCATGGTGATGCATAGCAACGAGAGGGGAGAGTATTGTCCATGTACCCTCGTAGACCGTAAGCAGAAGCGTTATGACAACGCAGTTGATGTAGTCGTACGTCTTCGTGATCCGACCGATCCAAGTACCGAACGTACGGCACCTCCGAGTTCAGCACACGTTCAGCTCGATGACGATCCCCGGACTCCGATCCATCAAAGTGTCGGGGATGAGTTCTGTCAGCACGACGGCGTGGTGACGATGATGATGTTCTACCGGCGCAGGGCTTCGCCTAAACTCCGCGACAATATGACCGAGGTGGAATATGGTGGAGGGGGGCACCGCACACGGCTAAGGAACGATCTTGAAGATCAACTTGTGTGTTCTAGGGTGCCCCCCTGCCCCCGTATATAAAGGAGCAAGGGGGTGCGGCCGGCCCTAGGAGGAGGCGCGCCGGAGGAGTCCTACTCCCACCGGGAGTAGGACTCCCCCCTTTCCCTAGTTGGATTAGGACTTGGGGGGGAAGGAAGAGGGGGGGGAAGGAAAGGGGGGGCGCCGCCCCCCCTCCTTGTGCAATTCGGGCTTGGGGGGGGAGGGGCGCGCGGCTGCCCCTAGGCCTCCTCTCCTCTTCCTCCACTAGGCCCAATAAGGCCCATTAGGTTACTGGGGGGTTCCGGTAACCTCCCGGTACTCCGGTAAAATGCCGATTTCACCCGGAACACTTCCGATGTCCAAACATAGGCTTCCAATATATCAATCTTTATGTCTCGACCATTTTGAGACTCCTCGTCATGTCCGTGATCACATCCGGGACTCCGAGCAAACTTCGGTACATCAAAACTTATAAACTCATAATAAAACTGTCATCGTAACGTTAAGCGTGCGCACCCTACGGGTTCGAGAACTATGTAGACATGACCTAGAATTATTCTCGGTCAATAACCAATAGCGGAACCTGGATGCTCATATTGGCTCCTACATATTCTACGAAGATCTTTATCGGTCAAACCGCATAACAACATACGTTGTTCCCTTTGTCATCGGTATGTTACTTGCCCGAGATTCGATCGTCGGTATCCAATACCTAGTTCAATCTCGTTACCGGCAAGTCTCTTTACTCATTACGTAATGCATCATTCCGTAACTAACTCATTAGCTACATTGCTTGCAAGGCTTATAGTGATGTGCATTACCGAGAGGGCCTAGAGATACCTCTCCGACAATCGGAGTGACAAAACCTAATCTCGAAATACGCCAACCCAACATGTACCTTCGGAGACACCTGTAAAGCTCCTTTATAATCACCCAGTTACGTTGTGACGTTTGGTAGCACACAAAGTGTTTCTCCGGTAAACGGGAGTTGCATAATCTCATAGTTACAGGAACATGTATAAGTCATGAAGAAAGCAATAGCAATATACTAAACGATCAAGTGCTAGGCTAACGGAATGGGTCATGTCAATCACATCATTCTCCTAATGATGTGATCCCGTTAATCAAATGACAACACATGTCTATGGTTAGGAAACATAACCATCTTTGATTAATGAGCTAGTCAAGTAGAGGCATACTAGTGACGTTATGTTTGTCTATGTATTCACACATGTATCATGTTTCCAGTTAATACAATTCTAGCATGAATAATAAACATTTATCATGATATGAGGAAATAAATAATAACTTTATTATTGCCTCTAGGGCATATTTCCTTCAGTCTCCCACTTGCACTAGAGTCAATAATCTAGATTATATAGTAATGATTCTAACACCCATGGAGTCTTGGTGCTGATCATGTTTTGCTCGTGGAAGAGGCTTAGTCAACGGGTCTACAACATTTAGATCCGTATGTATCTTGCAAATCTCTATGTCTCCCACCTGGACTTGGTCCTGGATGGAATTGAAGCATCTCTTGATGTGCTTGGTCCTCTTGTGAAATCTGGATTCCTTTGCCAAGGCAATTGCACCAGTATTGTCACAGAAGATCTTCATTGGTCCCGATGCACTAGGTATGACACCTAGATCGGAAATGAACTCCTTCATCCAGACTCCTTCATTTGTTGCTTCCGAAGCAGCTATGTACTCCGCTTCACATGTAGATCCCGCCACGACGCTTTGTTTAGAACTGCACCAACTTACAGCTCCACCGTCTAATAAAAACACATATCCGGTTTTCAATTTAGAATCGTCCGGATCAGTGTCAAAGCTTGCATCAACGTAACCATTTACGACTAGCTCTTTGTCACCTCCATATACGAGAAACATATCCTTAGTCCTTTTCAGGTATTTCAGGATGTTCTTGACCATTGTCCAGCGATCCACTCCTGGATTACTTTGGTACCTTCCTGCCAAGCTTATTTCTAAGCACACGTCAGGTCTGGTACACAGCATTGCATACATGATAGAGCCTATGGCTGAAGCATAGGGAACATCTTTCATTTTATATCTATCTTCTGCTGTGGTCGGGCATTGAGTTTGACTCAATTTCACACCTTGTAGTACGGGCAAGAACCCTTTCTTTGCCTGATCCATTTTGAACTTTTCAGAACTTTATCAAGGTATGTGTTTTGTGAAAGTCCAATTAAGCGTCTTGATCTATCTCTATAAATCTTGATGCCCAATATGTAAGCAGCTTCACCGAGGTCTTTCATAGAAAAACTTTTATTCAAGTATCCCTTTATGCTATCCAAAAATTCTATATCATTTCCAATTAATAATATGTCATCTACATATAAAATCAGAAATGCTACAGAGCTCCCACTCAGTTTCTTGTAAATACAGGCTTCTCCAAAAGTCGGTATAAAACCATATGCTTTGATCACACTATCAAAGCATTTATTCCAACTCCGAGATGCTTGCACCAGTCCATAAATGGATCGCTGGAGCTTGCATACTTTGTTAGCACCTTTTGGATCAACAATACCTTCTGGTTGCATCATATACAACTCTTCTTCCAGAAATCCATTCAAGAATGCAGTTTTGACATCCATTTGCCAAATTTCATAATCATAAAATGCGGCAATTGCTAACATGATTCGGACAGACTTAAGCATCCCTACGGGTGAGAAAGTCTCATCGTAGTCAACCCCTTGAACTTGTCGAAAACCTTTTGCAACAAGTCGAGCTTTATAGACAGTTACATTACCATCAACGTCAGTCTTCTTCTTAAAAATCCATTTATTCTCAATGGCTTGCCGATCATCGGGCAAGTCAACCAAAGTCCATACTTTGTTCTCATACATGGATCCCATCTCAGATTTCATGGCCTCTAGCCATTTTGCGGAATCTGGGCTCATCATCGCTTCCTCATAGTTCGTAGGTTCATCATGGTCAAGTAACATGACTTCAAGAATAGGATTACCGTACCACTCTGTTGCGGATCTTACTCTGGTAGTCCTACGAGGTTCAGTAGAAACTTGATCTGAAGTTTCATGATCAATATCATTAGCTTCCTCACTAATTGGTGTAGTTGTCACAGGAACCGGTTCTTGTGATGAACTACTTTCCAATAAGGGAGCAGGTACAGTTACCTCATCAAGTTCTACTTTCCTCCCACTCACTTCTTTCGAGAGAAACTCCTTCTCTAGAAAGGATCCGAATTTAGCAACGAAAATCTTGCCCTCAGATCTGTGATAGAAGGTGTACCCAACAGTCTCTTTTGGGTATCCTATGAAGACACATTTCTCCGATTTGGGTTCGAGCTTATCTGGTTGAAGTTTCTTCACATAAGCATCGCAGTCCCAAACTTTAAGAAACGACAACTTTGGTTTCTTGCCAAACCACAGTTCATGAGGCGTCGTCTCAATGGATTTTGATGGTGCCCTATTTAACGTGAATGCGGCCATCTCTAAAGCATAACCCCAAAACGATAGCGGTAAATCAGTAAGAGACATCATAGATCGCACCATATCTAGTAAAGTACGATTATGACATTCAGACACACCATTTCGTTGTGGTGTTCCGGGTGGCGTGAGTTGCGAAACTATTCCGCATTGTTTCAAATGTAAACCAAACTCGTAACTCAAATATTCTCCTCCACGATCAAATCGTAGAAATTTTATTTTCTTGTTACGATGATTTTCAACTTCACTCTGAAATTCTTTGAACTTTTCAAATGTTTCAGACTTGTGTTTCATTAAGTAGATATACCCATATCTGCTCAAATCATCTGTGAAGGTGAGAAAATAACGATACCCGCCGCGAGCCTCAACATTCATTGGACCACAAACATCAGTATGTATGATTTCCAACAAATCAGTTGCTCGCTCCATAGTTCCGGAGAACGGCGTTTTAGTCATCTTGCCCATGAGGCACGGTTCGCAAGTACCAAGTGATTCATAATCAAGTGATTCCAAATGCCCATCAGTATGGAGTTTCTTCATGCGCTTTACACCGATATGACCTAAACGCAGTGCCACAAATAAGTTGCACTATCATTATCAACTCTGCATCTTTTGGTTTCAACACTATGAATATGTGTATCACTACTATCGAGATTCAGTAAAAATAGACCACTCTTCAAGGGTGCATGACCAAAAAAGATATTACTCATATAAATAGAACAACCATTAATCTTTGATTTAAATGAATAACTGTCTCACATCAAACAAGATCCAGATATAATGTTCATGCTCAACGCTGGCACCAAATAACAATTATTTAGGTCTAAAACTAATCCCGATGGTAGATGTAGAGGTAGCGTGCCGACTGCGATCACATCGACTTTGGAACCATTTCCCACGCGCATCGTCACCTCGTCCTTAGCCAATCTTCGCTTAATCCGTAGTCCCTGTTTCGAGTTGCAAATATTAGCAACAGAACCAGTATCAAATACCCAGGTACTACTGCGAGCATTAGTAAGGTACACATCAATAACATGTATATCACATATACCTTTGTTCACTTTGCCATCCTTCTTATCCGCCAAATACTTGGGGCAGTTCCGCTTCCAGTGTCCAGTCTGCTTGCTGTAGAAGCACTCAGTCTCAGGCTTAGGTCCAGACTTGGGTTTCTTCTCTTGAGCAGCAACTTGTTTGTTGTTCTTCTTGAAGTTCCCCTTCTTCTTCCCTTTGCCCTTTTTCTTGAAACTAGTGGTCTTGTTAACCATCAACACTGGATGCTCCTTCTTGGTTTCTACCTCCGCGGCTTTTAGCATTGCGAAGAGCTCGGGAATAGTCTTGTCCGAAGCTCTTTTAGTTTGGTGGCAGTGATTGAAGAATTCTGTCAATGACACTATCATCAGGAAGATTAACTCCTAGTTGAATCAAGTGATTATTATACCAGACATTTTGAGTATGTGTTCACTCACAGAAGTATTCTCCTCCATCTTGCAGCTATAGAACTTATTGGAGACTTCATATCTCTTAATCCGGGCTTTTGCTTGAAATATTAACTTCAACTCCTGGAACATCTCATATGCTCCATGACGTTCAAAACATCGTTGAAGACCCGGTTCTAAGCCGTAAAGAATGGCACACTGAACTATCGAGTAGTCATCAGCTTTGCTCTGCCAGACATTCTTAACGTTGTCAGTTGCATCAGCAGCAGGCCTGGCACCCAGCGGTGCTTCCAGGACGTAATTCTTCTGTGCAGCAATGAGGATAATCCTCATGTTACGGACCCAGTCTGTGTAATTGCTACCATCATCTTTCAACTTTGCTTTCTCAAGGAACGCATTAAAATTCAACGGAACAACAGCACGAGCCATCTATCTACAACAGACATAGACAAGCAAAATACTATCAGGTACTAAGTTCATGATAAATTTAAGTTCAATTAATCATATTACTTAAGAACTCCCACTTAGATAGACATCCCTCTAATCCTCTAAGTGATTACGTGATCCATATCAACTACACCATGTCCGATCGTCACATGAGATGGAGTAGTTTCAATGGTGAACATCAATATGTTGATCATATCTACTATATGATTCACGCTCGACCTTTCAGTCTCCGTGTTCCGAGGCCATATCTATTATATGCTAGGCTCGTCAAGTTTAACCTGAGTATTCCGCATGCGCAACTATTTTGCACCCGTTGTATTTGAACGTAGAGCCTATCACACCCGATCATCACATGGTGTCTCAGCACGAAGAACTTTCGCAACGGTGCATACTCAGGGAGAACACTTCTTGATAATTTAGTGAGAGATCATCTTAAAATGCTACCGTCAATCAAAGCAAGATAAGATGCATAAAGGATAAACATCACATGCAATCAATATAAGTGATATGATATGGCCATCATCATCTTGTGCTTGTGATCTCCATCTCCGAAGCACCGTCCTGATCACCATCGTCACCGGCGCGACACCTTGATCTCCATCGTAGCATCGTTGTCGTTACGCCATCTATTGCTTCTACGACTATCGCTACCGCTTAGTGATAAAGTAAAGAAATTACAGGGCGTTTGCATTTCATACAATAAAGCGACAACCATATGGCTCCTGCCAGTTGCCGATAACTTCGGTTACAAGACATGATCATCTCATACAATAAAATATAGCATCACGTCTTGACCATATCACATCACAACATGCCTTGCAAAAACAAGTTAGACGTCCTCTACTTTGTTGTTGCAAATTTTACGTGGCTGCTACGGGCTTAGCAAGAACCGTTCTTACCTACGCATCAAAACCACAACGATAGTTCATCAAGTTAGTACTGTTTTAACCTTCGCAAGGACCGGGCGTAGCCACGCTCGGTTCAACTAAAGTGAGAGAGACAGACACCCGCCAGCCACCTTTAAGCACGAGTGCTCGTAACGGTGAAACCAGTCTCGCGTAAGTGTACGCGTAATGTGGTCTGGGCCGCTTCATCTCACAATACCGCTGAACCAAAGTATGACATGCTGGTAAGCAGTATGACTTGTATCGCCCACTATTGACATCCGATTTTGGCACAGTCAAGAACTTATTTAAAATTGCCTCAAATGGAGAAGTGTTCTACATGAAAAAGTTTCGTATTGTCGATACGAACATCTTTGAAGTTTGGGCCATCGCCATCTGATCTCATATCGAAGGCCGAAGTTGTGTTCGAAGTACTGAGATTTTGTATTCAGAACACTATTCGGCACATTACGCCCCCAAGACTGCCTCGTATGGAAAAATGATCTACATGGATTGTCTTCATCTCGTCGAAATGATCGATTTTGATATAAGAATCGTTCCAATCCGAGTTCATATGCAAAAGTTAGAGCCATCTGAATACAGCACTATCACGAGCCAAAAGTGGCGCGCCCCACCAGACACCCTGTCTGATGGGTAGCGCGAATAACAGCCTGTGTTATACGAGTGATTTGACCCTCAAGATGAACTCTAATCAAAAAACGTTCAACATAAAAGTTGTTTGTCTCGTTGAAATGGTCAAGATTGCTTTTGGGATCGTTTCCATCCGAGGTTTTTTACCACCTCAAAAGTTACCCGCAAGGTGCAGCCAGTTTAAACCGACAGTTTTGGAAAGTTCGGACAAAACCAATCCGAATTTGACTAGGGTTTTGGATGTGAATCCAAGCCTTTTCCTTGCATGGGAAGTCCAGCCGCCTCTTATATACCTAAGGGGTGACGGCCGATTGAACAACACACAATCGAACAAATCTATCTACACTTTTTACCTTTACTTTTCCTTCTCCCTTGTTCTTCTTCTTCCTCGTTCTTCGTTCATTCTTCTTCATTGCAGGGCGGAGAACCTCGAGGCCCTAGGGGCGATCAGGTCGACCTAGGACAGCCCATAGCCGCCGCACGCCCTGACGGGGTCCCTCCCGGTCGTGTGGGGTTTCGGGTCTACAAAAGCGCCCGCCATATTGTCTTGCGTACCGCGCTTCCAGCGGGTCTCCTTCGACGTGAGCTGCGGTGCATCACCCCCGGCGTCGAGGGTACACGGTGACGTGTTCGTGTGCGAACACACTTTTTGGCGACTCCGCTAGGGACGAAGCTTTGAACGGTCTCCAGCCCGTTCTTGCTACGAAGAGATCATCATCAATTTGCTGCAATCTACAAAGGTAATATGAATACCCAATTCCCCTTTGTAGATGCAAATAATCCATATGTTGTTGCTGGATCACCTATTGAGCATAATGTATCGGCTAGCCCTAGTTTTATCAATCATGCATCTAATTATGTGCAAGGGCCGATGCAAAACAATCTTCATGTTTAAAATTCTTATAAATTTAGCAACATGCAACATATGTATCCCAACTCCCATGCATCGGCAACCCCACAAATTCATATGCCGATGAGCAACATGATGAGTTCGATTAATCAATTTGAAACGCCCCAAGTTAGAATTTCCAATGCCATACAAGAAAGTGTTTCACCCTTTTAATCATCGGCAGCTAATGTGCAATATAATAATCCAACCATGCCGATGAATGAGAGAATTGGCCATGCTACTAATGGCTATTTGGCCAGTTACTCTCAACCGTCATATGCTACACCTCATGTTAGTAATTCTTCGGCACCATACACAACTGCAGATGCTCATAATTCGGCTTCACACCTTCCTGGTTATAGCCGAATGAATGTAAATTTTACAAGAGTGGTTGTGCCCAATATTGTAGAAGATGAGGTAGTGGTGGCTGTATTGAAGAGTTTAGCCCAAAATAAGAGAATTAGTGCTCTTTGCCTTGAACAACATGAAAAGGGGCTATTTCCTAATTATGCCGCAATAAAAGCTAGAGTTTTGCAAGAAGATGAATCTTTGCCAATTGATAAAATTGGCGACCAAATGTATGGTCTTACAACAATGCATATGCCTTCACCTAGTACTACATCATATTATACACCCCCTACACAATTGCAAAATTTCGGCAACACCCGTGTATCACTGCCGAAAGAATTTAAAAGCATTGGAGGGCAATCATATCCGGAGTGGGCTAAAATTGAGAAAAAGCTTAAAGCTAATTTTGCCGCTCGCCGTCAGAAACAAATAGAAAAAGAATTGGCTCAGATAAAAGAAGCATTGCCAATTGGTAGTATCAATGAAAAGAAGGATGATTCGGAACATGAAAGTACTTCGGTTGAAAAAGCCGAATCAAGTAGCATATATTCTGAATCCATCAAATCCAACGAGGCAAGCATTATTGAGAAAGGGCATGGCAAGCATAGGAAAACAACAGTGCTTGATTTTTCTGAAGTTAATGGAACCTACTTCCTGCCCTATGAGTTCCGTGCCGTAGAAATTGACAAGCTTCAAGGACAAGAACAAGTAGCCGAACAAAGTTTAGCCAACAAAAATCTTCAGTGTAATGCTGCACGGAATAAAGAAAAAGATGATGAAAAGGCGTTGGAGAGTCATCCAAAGATGAAGTTAGATACTGTTCAAGTCACAACACCATCATGCTCTCCCAACGTATTTGAAGAGCCAAGGTTAAATTTTGTTGAGAAAACTGATGCTAGTATAATATATTACCCAAAGACATTGGAGATAGAGTGCAAAACACAATGCATAGCTGAATGGTGTGACGCAAAATCTGAACCATTCGTTTGCTTAACTCCAAAGCCGTTCTCACAACAAGATCAGCTAGAGAATGAAAAGTTTACCTTCAATTCAAGCATGTGTGATCAAATATTTGATTTGTTGTTGCAAAATAATTATATTAGAATTCTTGATAACCATGTTGAACCATCTGTCCAAGGACGAATATATTGTAAGTTGCATGATTCGTCCAAGCATAATTTTGAGGATTGCAACATGTTTCGTCAAATAGTTAAATCGGCCATTGATAAAGGACGATTGAAATTTGTTGAGACACCAAGAGATGACCAGTCTATTCCGATTGGTCCCGATGGCAGAAAGTTTTTGCATCGGCTGCTTCAAGCCGATCCATTTGAAGAGAAGGTAAAAACTACAGGTGATGGGATCAAGCTTTCAAGTAAACAAGTTGATGAAGAGCATAATGAACATAATCTTGAGGGCAAGAATTCCATCGAAGCTACAATGGAGACGCCAAGGACTGGGGGCAGCAAGCAAATCCAATGATCGATGAAAGCAAACCAAAAGAAAACAAAGGCCGAAATAAGCGTAAGTGTAAGAGATCAAAAATCACCTTCGCTGAACTATTGGATAAATATCAAAAGAAGAGTGAAGAGAAGAATTCTTATCGGCCAAATCATGCAAAGCAACCAAGGTCACCCCCAAGGCACAAATATGAGGATCAGTATTGGCAAAGTGATAATTTTAATGCAACATATTCATATCCTTATTTTGGGCCGCCAATGCCAATGCCGTGGATACCTCCCTATGCTCATATATATACATATTCATCATGGGACAGGTATGGTACAAGGGCACATTCTCCATCTTATTCTAGAACATCTCACCAATACTATGCAGCTCCAAGAAGATCAACATTTGAACAGTCACGTATCAAAGACCGTTTAAATCATAAGGAATCGGTCCAGAGCTCAAGGAAGAAGAAGGAGATAGTAAAGCAAGTTTACCGCGTGAAAAGAGATGGTTGTAAGTGTGCTACTTCAGATTTGATCTCAAAAAACAAAGAGCCAATTAAAGTGTTGACATTGGCTACAAAAGGCAAAGAAGTGAAGCAATCAATTGATAAAAATCGGAGTGCCAAATCTGGAAAAAAAATAATTGAGGGTGCACAAGGCCCAGAAAGAGTTGCCATTGGTTGAAACAAAATCACAGTCGAGGTGCTCACTCGGCTTATCGTATTGTCAAAAGAAGGAATTACAAAATCTTAGTGCACAAGAGCTTAGAAAGAAGAACATGGCATGGGTTCCCAAGAGGATCAATCAAAACAAAAACGATGTGCATGCTTCAATTGCAACAAGTACAATAAAAATGAAGAAGGAGAATGATGGAAGCAACAAACAATTAAGCCGAAGGTGTGCATCACAACATCAAAATCTTCGGTTAGCACATCATCCATTTTCTTCAACAATGCCATTGATGTCTTTTCCATGGAATACATCCACAGGTATGATCAGTTACCCTCCATGGACTTATTTTGATCCATGGATGCAACATAATTTTCTATATGATGACAGAGTATTACCAAATCACTATACATTTGGTTAGTTACATTTTTTGTTGCTAGACAAAGGAGCCGAAATATTTTATTGATATTTTATTTGTTTATTTCGGCTATACATGTTTTAATGGATGAATTCTACATGAACCTCATGGTAATGGCCGATACTTAACTATCGTCCTAAGAAACTATCTGATCATGGCCGGTGTGGAATTCTAACACCGTCCTTAGTTCAATTGGAACCGAGACAAGGTACATGTTAAGTGATATTAGCTTTGTCTCTCTAGTACTATGGAGATTATATTTTGATGGTTCAATTTGTAGCAATGGCCAAAGTGTTGGTGTTGTTTATTTATCTCCATATGGAGCTAGTTTGTGAAGCCTCATGCCGCTTAAGATATTTTTGCACAATGATCAAAGTCGAATATGCATTGTTATTCGGATTGGAGCTTTGCCTTGCTATAGGTGCTATACATATTGAGGCTTCCGGTGATTCGTTATTAGTAGTGCAACAAATGTCCAAGGGTTATCAATGTTTTGACGAATCACTTATAGTTTATCTCTTGAGGTATGTCTAGATGCAAAATTTACCTTGGTTGCTTTAAAACTGTTCATATTTCTAGGTATGACAATTCAAAAGAGTTTGCATAGTAAGCATCCGGCTACTATATTAATCATGGTGTATTGTATTTCTATCAATAGCCGATGCTTAGTATCGTCAACATAGGTAAGGCTGAACCGAAGTCCACCGCTTCGGCCACTAATCAAACTTTTATGTAGGCAAAGTAAGGATTGAAGGAAGTTCATTCTTAATTATCTGCAAAATCCAAGCAAAAAGGTGAACAATATGGTTCGGAGGATTGTTTTGATCTATGGAACCTTATCACCGGATTGTTGTTGAAGTTGGGGAAGTTTCACCCAAACTTGCATCGAAATATTCACACAAGCAATGGCTGATATAAACTTATCATCCTAAGAATATGCCAAAATGGCTGATGGAGTGTTGACATCGTCCTTAGAGCAAGCTATGTGCAAGTTATTTTTCGGCACACAGGCTTTGCAGAAACAGGGGGGCATGTGTTGACATCCGATTTTGGCACAGTCAAGAACTTATTTAAAATTGCCTCCAATGGAGAAGTGTTCTACATGAAAAGTTTCGTATTGTCGATACGAACATCTTTGAAGTTTGGGCCATCGCCATCTGATCTCATCTCAAAGGCCGAAGTTGTGTTCGAAGTACTGAGATTTTGTATTCAGAACACTATTCGGCACATTACGCCCCCAAGACTGCCTCTTATGGAAAAATGATCTACATGGATTGTCTTCGTCTCGTCGAAATGATCGATTTTGATATAAGAATCGTTACAATCCGAGTTCATATGCAAAAGTTAGAGCCATCCAAATACAGCACTATCACGAGCCAAAAGTGGCGCGCCCCACCAGACACCCTGTCTGATGGGTAGCGCGAATAACAGCCTGTGTTATACGAGCGATTTGACCCTCAAGATGAACTCTAATCAAAAAACGTTCAACATAAAAGTTGTTCGTCTCGTCGAAATGGTCAAGATTGCTTTTGGGATCGTTTGCATCCGAGGTTTTTTACCACCTCAAAAGTTACCCGCAAGGTGCAGCCAGTTTAAACCGAACAGTTTTGGAAAGTTCGGACAAAACCAATCCGAATTTGACTAGGGTTTTGGACGTGAATCCAAGCCTTTTCCTTGCACGGGAAGTCCAGCCGCCTCTTATATACCTAAGGGGTGACGGCCGATTGAACAACACACAATCGAACAAATATATCTACACTTTTTACCTTTACTTTTCCTTCTCCCTTGTTCTTCTTCTTCCTCGTTCTTCGTTCGTTCTTCTTCATTGCAGGGCGGCGAACCTCGAGGCCCTAGGGGCGATCAGGTCGACCTAGGGCAGCCCATAGCCGCCGCACGCCCTGACGGGGTCCCTCCCGGGCGTGTGGGGTTTCGGGTCTACAAAAGCGCCCGCCGGATTGTCTTGCGTACCGCGCTTCCGGCGGGTCTCCTTCGACGTGAGCTGCGGTGCATCACCCCCGGCGTCGAGGGTACACGGTGACGTGTTCGTGTGCGAACACCCACAACTCACTTGTGTTCTACTCGTGCATATGACATCTACGCATAAAACCTGGCTCGGATGCCACTGTTGGGGAACGTAGTAATTTCAAAAAAAATCCTACGCACACGCAAGATCATGGTGATTCATAGCAACGAGAGGGGAGAGTATTGTCCACGTACCCTCGTAGACCGTAAGCGGAAGCGTTATGACAATGCGGTTGATGTAGTCGTACGTCTTTGCGATCCGACCGATCCAACTACCGAACGTACGGCACCTCCGAGTTCAGCACACGTTCAGCTCGATGATGATCCCCGGAGTCCGATCCAGCAAAAGTGTCGGGGATGAGTTCCGTCAGCACGACGATGTGGTGACGATGATGATGTTCTACCGGCGCAGGGCTTCGCCTAAACTCCGCAATGATATGACCGAGGTGGAATATGGTGGAGGGGGGCACCGCACACGGCTAAGGAACGATCTTGAAGATCAACTTGTGTGTTCTAGGGTGCCCCCCTGCCCCCATATATAAAGGAGCAAGGGGGGGTGCGGCCGGTCCTAGGAGGAGGCGCGTCGGAGGAGTCCTACTCCCACCAGGAGTAGGACTCCCCCCCCCCCTTTTCCTAGTTGGATTAGGACTTGGGGGGAAGGAAGAGAGGGGGGAAAGGAAAGGGGGGGCGCCGCCCCCCCTCCTTGTCCAATTCGGACTTGGGGAGAGGGGAGCGCGGCTTCCCCTAGGCCTCCTCTCCTCTTCCTCCACTAGGCCCAATAAGGCCCATTAGGTTACCGGGGGGTTCCGGTAACCTCCCTGTACTCCGGTAAAATGCCGATTTCACCCGAAACACTTCCGATGTCCAAACATAGGCTTCCAATATATCAATCTTTATGTCTCGACCATTTCGAGACTCCTCGTCATGTCCGTGATCACATCCGGGACTCCGAACAAACTTCGGTACATCAAAACTTATAAACTCATAATAAAACTATCATCATAACGTTAAGCGCGTGGACCCTACGGGTTCGAGCACTATGTAGACATGACCTAGAACTATTCTCGGTCAATAACCAATAGCGGAACCTGGATGCTCATATTGGCTCCTACATATTCTACGAAGATCTTTATCGGTCAAACCGCATAACAACATACGTTGTTCCCTTTGTCATCGGTATGTTACTTGCCCGAGATTCGATCGTCGGTATCCAATACCTAGTTCAATCTCGTTACCGGCAAGTCTCTTTACTCGTTACGTAATGCATCATTCCATAACTAACCATTAGCTACATTGCTTGCAAGGCTTATAGTGATGTGCATTACCGAGAGGGCCCAGAGATACCTCTCCGACAATTGGAGTGACAAAACCTAATCTCGAAATACACCAACCTAACATGTACCTTCGGAGACACCTGTAGAGCTCCTTTATAATCACCCAGTTACGTTGTGACGTTTGGTAGCACACAAAGTGTTCCTCCGGTAAATGGGAGTTGCATAATCTCATAGTTACAGGAACATGTATAAGTCATGAAGAAAGCAATAGCAATATACTACACGATCAAGTGCTAGGCTAACGGAATGGGTCATGTCAATCACATCATTCTCCTAATGATGTGATCCCGTTAATCAAATGACAACACATGTCTATGGTTAGGAAACATAACCATCTTTGATTAATGAGCTAGTCAAGTAGAGGCATACTAGTGACGTTATGTTTGTCTATGTATTCACACATGTATCATGTTTCCGGTTAATACAATTCTAGCATGAATAATAAACATTTATCATGATATGAGGAAATAAATAATAACTTTATTATTGCCTCTAGGGCATATTTCCTTCATCCATACAACGGTCGAGTCTCCACCGAGAGTCCTTTCAATATGTTCAACGCCCGGTTGAATGGAGTGTCCCACTTGGGCCTCGCCAACACCTCAGACGGCGAGTCGGTTTCGGCCGCAATCCTGTGCTGCTCTCTCTGCAAAAGGCACAAGGATCGTTTACAAATATGACTAACATGCAGTCGAATTGATCAGAAACTAAAATTACCAGCAGTCTCGTGAACTCCGTCGTGACCCCGTTCATCTCGAAAACCTTCTTCACTGGGTCCCAATGGTGCCGGGCCCTGAGGACGTCACGCTCCTGCGGGACGGTGAACTCCGCCAAGGGGTCTGGGATGCCCAGACTCGCGGCTTCCGCGTCACTCCTTGGCCCATATGGACCTCTTCCCGCCGTAACCACGACTTCCGAGGTGGTGGCTCCCAATGTTCCTCTGTTGAAGCCCCTTCATGTACTTCAACTTTTTTTGGCAGCTTCGGCCTTGCAAGCCGCCTTTAATATTTGAAAGTGCTCTGCTGTGATTGTTGGATTATCCTTTACAATCTCGGAGTAGGGTTCCTTTTTGATAATGATCCGATATTTCACCCTTGATTTCCAGGCGGCCAACGCGTCACTAAACTTGGTAATGGCGTGTTTGTTTATCTTCTTCATTGTTGGGTCCTTATCTGGATCTTTATAATCCTTTTCATTCCGGCCCGGGAACAAGAATATCTGGTGCACCTTATTTAGGAGGGAGGGCCTCATATTATCTATTTTCTTTAGTTTCTCATCGTTGATGATGGCGGTTGTCCGTATGATGCAGCCTACTTGATTGCCGTAGCACGCACGCGCTTCCTCGGGCGCGGTTGGCTCAAAATTGTCGTAGTCCACCTCCGTAACCACCAGTCTAGCAGTCTTGAGCTTGTTAGGAAGCCGTTGCCTCTTTGCTTTCGGTTCTATACCGGCTCCGCTAGTCTCAGCACCAGTCTCAGTCTTAGCGCCGGTCTCAGTCTCAGTGCCGGTCTCGATGTCAGTCTCCATCTTCAATGTGACAGGTGGACCCACCAACATCAACTCTTGATCATCGGCGTCCCTCAAAAATTCTTCTGCCGCCCGATAGACGTTATCACAGTCACCAGAACCCTGTCCTTCATCGTTGCTAGCCATGTTTCCTATGATTAAATCTAGTAATTAATTCTAGACCTAATAAAATGAATAATGACATATAGGAACGTTGACTCCTTCCTGGTGCGGCAAATCCCGGGCACTCGATATGTCCTAGTTTGTAGCACAAGTCATGCCGAAATTCATAGAAAATTTTGACATGACTTTTGCTAAAAAAAAGTGGACAAATCGAGAACCTGAAATTTGCCGGAACGGAAATAAATCAACTTTCTGGCACAACATAGGCCACTCGGGTTCATTCCCTGGAAACAACAAAGCCACTTGGGCACAATCGAACCACTTCAATGAAAAGATATAACATGACCACTTCAATGAAAAGATATAATCAACAATAAATGTCTAGGAAGGGATCATCTTTAAAATAAACTTGCCTAAATTCTTTTCCTTGAAAAATAGTGGTCTTTTCAAAAATCAAAAACCTTTGCAAAATGACCTCACTAAACACTTCTCTGCCTAGGACAAAACCCAAATTATGTTGATCTAGCTATTCCTCTCTCTCTCTCTCTCTCACACACACATTATTTTCTCTAACCCTTCTCTGCCTAGGATGGAACCCAATTAAATTGCAAAGGAACTCCATTTCTCTAACCCTTTTGACCTAATGCTCTAAAATAAAATTTTGCTCTAACCTAGCCAACCTACTTAACCTAGCTTGTTAATCTAACGAACCTAATTAACCTACCTATTTAACCTAGTTTACCTAGATAATTAACCTAATTAAACTAGTTAACGTAGCTAGTTCTCTGTCAAAGCCCTAAATAAATTTTTGCAGTAACCTAGATAATTAACCTAATTAAACTAGTTAACCTAACTAGTTCTCTGTCAAAGCCCTAACTAATTTTTTGCACTAACCTAGATAATTAACCTAATTAAACTAGTTAGCCTAACTACTTCTCTGTCAAAGCCCTAACTAAATTTTTGCACTAACCTAGATAATTAACCTAATTAAACTAGTTAACCTAGGTTCTCTATCCAGTGTTTGTGCTATATATGCATGAGAGAGAGAGGAGGAGTGGGGGCTTACAAAGGATGGCTCCGGTGGTGGCGAGGGAGGCACGGGCGTCTTCGGTGACGGCGAGTGTCACGCCCAATATGCGACCCTATCCTAAAGGAACTCGAAGGTCCCACTAAGGATAGAAGCGCATATTGGAGACGCTTTTGCAAGGTGGATATCATTACATCGTACCATTACATAATAGTTGGGGATACATACAAGAGGCATACAATGCCACACGAATACAACAACATCATACATAAGAGCATCATCCGACTACAGATGAAACACAAACAGAAACTCAAACGACATCCACCCTGCTAGCCCAGGCTGCCGACCTGGAACCTATCCCCTGATCGAAGAAGAAGCAGAAGAAGAACTCCGAAACAAGCAAACATCGCTCTCGCATCATGATCATCGCATAACCTGTACCTGTAACTGTTGTTGTAGTAATCTGTGAGCCACGAGGACTCAGCAATCCCATTACCATGTGTATCAAGACTAGCAAAGCTTAATGGGAAAGGAAGGGGTAAAGTGGTGAGGTTGCAGCAGTGACTAAGCATATATGGTGGCTAACATACGCAAATGAGAGCGAGAAGAGAAGCAAACGGAACGGTCGAGAAGCTAGAAGTGATCAAGAAGTGATCCTGAAACTACTTACGTTCAAACATAACCCAAAAGCCGTGTTCACTTCCCGGACTCCGCCGAAAAGAGACCATCACGGCTACACACGCGGTTGATGTGTTTTAATTCGAATCTGGTGTCAAGTTATCTACAACCGGACATTAACAAATTCCCATCTGCCACATAATCGCGGGCACGGCTCTCAAAAGTTTATACCCTGCAGGGGTGTCCCAACTTAGCCCATCACAAGCTCTCACGGTCAACGAAGGATATTCCTTCTCCCAGGAAGACCCGATCAGTCTCGGAATCCCGGTTTACAAGACATTTCGACAATGGTAAAACAAGACCAGCAAAGCTGCCCGATGTGCCGACAATCCTGATAGGAGCTGCACATATCTCGTTCTCAGGGCAACACCGGATGAGACATCCTGCGAGTAAAACCAGCCCTCAAGTTTCCCCGAGGTGGCCCCGCAGTCTACTCAGTTCGAACTAGCACTTAGAGAAGCACTGGCCCGGGGGGGCTAAAATAAAGATGACCCTCGGGTTGGCCGACCCAAGGGAAAGGTATAGGTGGTGATGAGGCAAATGGTAAAACCAAGGTTGGGCCTTGCTGGAGGAGTTTTATTCAAAGCGAACTGTCAAGGGGGTCCCATAAATCACCCAACCGCGTAAGGAACGCAAAATCAAGGAACATAACACCAGTATGATGGAAACTAGGGCGGCAAGAGTGGAATAAAACACCAGGCATAAGGCCGAGTCTTCCACCCTTTACCAAGTATATAGATGCATTAATTAAATAAGAGATATTGTGATATCCCGACCATAATCCTGTCCACCATGGAGCAATCTTCAACTTCACCTGCAACTAACAACGCTATAAGAGGGGCTAAGAAAAAGCAGTAACATAGCCAAACAACGGTTTGCTAGGAAGGGTGAAAAAGGTTAGAGGCTGACATGGCAATCTGGGAGGCTTGAGGAGCAAATGATAGGTAGCGCAGCATAGCGATAGAACGAAGCAACTAGCATAGCAAAGATAGTAATGAGATCCAAGGTGACGGTCATCTTGCCTGAAATCCCGCTATAAGAGGGGCTGAGAAAAAGTGGTAACATAGCGCATATTGGAGACGCTTTTGCAAGGTGGATATCATTACATCGTACCATTACAAAATAGTTGGGGATACATACAAGAGGCATACAATGCCACACGAATACAACAATATCATACATAAGAGCATCATCCGACTACAGATGAAACACAAACAGAAACTCAAACGACATCCACCCTGCTAGCCCAGGCTGCCGACCTGGAACCTATCCCCTGATCGAAGAAGAAGCAGGAGAAGAACTCCAAAACAAGCAAACATCGCTCTCGCATCATGATCATCGCATAACCTGTACCTACAACTGTTGTTGTAGTAATCTGTGAGCCACGAGGACTCAGCAATCCCATTACCATGTGTATCAAGACTAGCAAAGCTTAATGGGAAAGGAAGGGGTAAAGTGGTGAGGTTACAGCAGTGACTAAGCATATATGGTGGCTAACATACGCAAATGAGAGCGAGAAGAGAAGCAAACGGAACGGTCGAGAAGCTAGAAGTGATCAAGAAGTGATCCTAAAACTACTTAGGTACAAACATAACCCAAAAGCCGTGTTCACTTCCCGAACTCCGCCGAAAAGAGACCATCACGGCTACACACGCGGTTGATGTGTTTTAATTCGAATCTGGTGTCAAGTTATCTACAACCGGACATTAACAAATTCCCATCTGCCACATAACCGCGGGCACGGCTCTCAAAAGTTTATACCCTGCAGGGGTGTCCCAACTTAGCCCATCACAAGATCTCACGGTCAGCGAAGGATATTCCTTCTCCCAGGAAGACTCGATCAGTCTCGGAATCCCGGTTTACAAGACATTTCGACAATGGTAAAACAAGACCAGCAAAGCCGCCCGATGTGCCGACCATCCCGATAGGAGCTGCACATATCTCGTTCTTAGGGCAACACCGGATGAGACATCCTGCGAGTAAAACTAGCCCTCAAGTTTCCCCGAGGTGGCCCCGCAGTCTACTCAGTTCGAACCAGCACTTAGAGAAGCACTGGCCCGGGGGCTAAAATAAAGATGACCCTTGGGTTGGCCGACCCAAGGGAAAGGTATAGGTGGTGGTGAGGCAAATGGTAAAACCAAGGTTGGGCCTTGCTGGAGGAGTTTTATTCAAAGCGAACTGTCAAGGGGGTCCCATAAATCACCCAACCGCGTAAGGAACGCAAAATCAAGGAACATAACACCGGTATGACGGAAACTAGGGCGGCAAGAGTGGAACAAAACACCAGGCATAAGGCCGAGTCTTCCACCCTTTACCAAGTATATAGATGCATTAATTAAATAAGAGATATTGTGATATCCCGACCATAATCCTGTCCACCATGGAGCAATCTTCAACTTCACCTGCAACAAACAACGCTATAAGAGGGGCTGAGAAAAAGCGGTAACATAGCCAAACAACGGTTTGCTAGGAAGGGTGAAAAAGATTAGAGGCTGACATGGCAATCTGGGAGGCTTGAGGAGCAAATGATAGGTAGCGCAGCACAGCGATAGAACGAAGCAACTAGCGTAGCAAAGATAGTAATGAGATCCAAGGTGACGGTCATCTTGCCTGAAATCCCACTATAAGAGGGGCTGAGAAAAAGCGGTAACATAGCGCATATTGGAGACGCTTTTGCAAGGTGGATATCATTACATCGTACCATTACATAATAGTTGGGGATACATACAAGAGGCATACAATGCCACACGAATACAACAACATCATACATAAGAGCATCATCCGACTACAGATGAAACACAAACAGAAACTCAAACGACATCCACCCTGCTAGCCCAGGCTGCCGACCTGGAACCTATCCCCTGATCGAAGAAGAAGCAGAAGAAGAACTCCGAAACAAGCAAACATCGCTCTCGCGTCATGATCATCGCATAACCTGTACCTGCAACTGTTGTTGTAGTAATCTGTGAGCCACGAGGACTCAGCAATCCCATTACCATGTGTATCAAGACTAGCAAAGATTAATGGGAAAGGAAGGGGTAAAGTGGTGAGGTTACAGCAGTGACTAAGCATATATGGTGGCTAACATACGCAAATGAGAGCGAGAAGAGAAGCAAACGGAACGGTCGAGAAGCTAGAAGTGATCAAGAAGTGATCCTAAAACTATTTAGGTTCAAACATAACCCAAAAGCCGTGTTCACTTCCCGAACTCCGCCGAAAAGAGACCATCACGGCTACACACGCGGTTGATGTGTTTTAATTCGAATCTGGTGTCAAGTTATCTACAACCGGACATTAACAAATTCCCATCTGCCACATAACCGCGGGCACGGCTCTCAAAAGTTTATACCCTGCAGGGGTGTCCCAACTTAGCCCATCACAAGCTCTCATGGTCAACGAAGGATATTCCTTCTCCCAGGAAGACCCGGTCAGTCTCGGAATCCCGGTTTACAAGACATTTCGACAATGGTAAAACAAGACCAGCAAAGCCGCCCGATGTGCCGACAATCCCGATAGGAGATGCACATATCTCGTTCTCAGGGCAACACCGGATGAGACATCCTGCGAGTAAAACCAGCCCTCAAGTTTCCCCGAGGTGGCCCCGCAGTCTACTCAGTTCGAACCAGCACTTAGAGAAGCACTGGCCCGGGGGGGCTAAAATAAAGATGACCCTCGGGTTGGCCGACCCAAGGGAAAGGTATAGGTGGTGATGAGGCAAATGGTAAAACCAAGGTTGGGCCTTGCTGGAGGAGTTTTATTCAAAGCGAACTGTCAAGGGGGTCCCATAAATCACCCAACCACATAAGGAACGCAAAATCAAGGAACATAACACCGGTATGACGGAAACTAGGGCGGCAAGAGTGGAACAAAACACCAGGCATAAGGGCGAGTCTTCCACCCTTTACCAAGTATATAGATGCATTAATTAAATAAGAGATATTGTGATATCCCGACCATAATCCTGTCCACCATGGAGCAATCTTCAACTTCACCTGCAACTAACAACGCTATAAGAGGGGCTAAGAAAAAGCGATAACATAGCCAAACAACGGTTTGCTAGGAAGGGTGAAAAAGATTAGAGGCTGACATGGCAATCTGGGAGGCTTGAGGAGCAAATGATAGGTAGCGTAGCATAGCGATAGAACGAAGCAACTAGCATAGCAAAGATAGTAATGAGATCCAAGGTGACGGTCATCTTGCCTGAAATTCTGCTAGGAAGAAGAACAAGTCCATGAAGAAGATGAACGGATCAAGCCGAATCAAGCGTAGACGAACGAATCATCACGATCGCAATGAAATAGGAACTATCAAGAAGAAGCACACAACATGGTAAACACACCACACATATACATGACATGATGCTCAACTAAGTATGATGGAAGACAAGACTACATGAAGCTACTCATGGCAAGAGATGATGCATACAAGAACAACACATCAAAGCAAGTTTAAATGAGGCCGGAAACAACATATAACAAATCCGGTAAGTCCTCATATGCAAATTTCGAAATTGGTCCAGATCTGAATAAACCTTATGTTCAAGTTGTTAAACAGCGAGTTAAGATGCACCAAGATGATTTACACAATATTCTAGTCAAGTTACATATAAAGTTCATTTAGTTCGGAGCGACGGCCTAGAAGATATGAGCAAAACAAGTTAAACATGGCATTGATGCAAAATGCATCCAAACATCAAGCAACACTCTCAAAACATGGATGCAACATGATAATATGAAACTTCATGCAAAATCAAGCAAGTTTCATATAGAGCACACTCAAAACGGAGCAACAGTTCAACACATACACATGAAACAAGTTTAAAGGACAAGCTGTCCAAAACAGCAACTAGGCATCTAGCAAGCATCAAAACAATATGCTACAGCATCTCAACGTGAAAACAAAAGGCATGGTAATGAAGTACAAGTAAAGCATGACAAAACATGAACACTGAGCTATCTCCAGAAAACACTATAACATGCTCAAAAGGACATGGCAAGGTTGCAAATAATAACAGTTTACAGACTTGGCAGAAATAACATCAGGTTGCAACGTTTATAGCTATCAAACAACATGTTACAGGAACTTAACATGGCAAACAAAGGCATGGAATGCTAATACTAAAGACAAAGAACAAATCTCCCTTACTGAACTAATTCCAAAGATCAACAGAAAAGATGGAAGCATCCATGCAAACATGGCAAGTGATATGACAGATTCAGACATGGCAGAAACAACGATAAGTAGGCATGTTGGTGAGCTTGTACCACTCACCACGGAGCAATACATAGCATGACAAGGTGACCAACAGTAATATGACATATTTGTGAAGCTAAGAATGGCAAGAGAAAGTTCATAGGGTGCATGGATCACTAGCAAAACACATGGCAAAACTGAACTTAATGTTAACAGGCCGACAGCAACATTATTTAGCAATTTGAGAGCAAGATTACAACAAGCTACAGCAGGCTATAAATGCAACCAGAGGCATGGATGGATAGAGAATGACATGTATAACAAAACATCCTTAGTGAATATCTCCAGATTATGCCTAGAATGACTTGTATCAGCAAGTTTACATAGCATCATGATATAGCAGATTCAGACTAGCAAAAATAGTAACAGCAAGTACCCTACTTCACGAGCTCGATGCACTCACTACAAAACTCACAAAAATACATGGATGGCACCACTGTAAATATGGCATAACAATGCTCCTAAAACATGTAGACATCAAGCTCATAGGATGCACACACAAAATGCAATGAAAAAGAAAAATCACCAAGTTATAACAGTCTCAGCAGGTTAACATCATATAGCACTCTTGCGACGATGATTATAGCGTCAAGATGGACTCAAACAAGAATGGCACAATGGAACAAAATGAAGAGCATCTCACAATGAACATTTTGATATATTACACGCACAAAACGGACACACATGCACAAAGTTATGATGGGTCAAACATGCATACACATTATGAGTTTTTAGGGACTTGGCAGTATTTCCGAAAAAAAACAGATGAGCGCAATATAGTATAATACACCCAGGCCGACGGATAGGCAGGGGAAGAGATGGGATGGTGTTGGGCTCACCATGGGCCAAGCCCAGGATGGCGGGGCGGTGGATCGGGCCGGCTGGGTCACTGGGCCGGACGCGGGGCCCACGTGAGGAGGGGGGGTCGAGGCGCGGGCGGTCTCCTCGATCCCGAGCGGTCGAGGCCATGGTAGCGCCGGCGGGGAGCAACTCCGGCGAGGGCAAGCACGGGGAGGCCGAGAAGGCGCACAGGGGTCGGATCCGGCGGATCCGGCCGGTGGAGGCACGGCGGCGAGCTTCACGGGGCGGCGGAGT
>NC_041385.1:424492200-424493910 GCF_002162155.2 Triticum dicoccoides
AGCTGGGCAGCTTCGGGGCACGCGGGCTCGCGACGGCGGAGGACGGGCCCGGCGCGGCCCGGGTTTGGTCCGGGCAGGCCTGCGGCGTGCTTCCGCGGGCCGCGGCGGAGGAGGGTGCGGGGAGGACGTGGAAACGCCAAGTGGCGCCCGGTGGTTGGTGGAGGCGGCGACTGGCGGCGGCACAGCGAACGGGGCGGCGACACTTGGAGGCGGGGGAGTGCACCGGCGCTGAAAACAAGGAGGGAGTGGCAGCTGGCTGCGGGAATTGAGGAGGGGGTTGGTAGGAGGCCAAAATGGCAGGGGAGGCATCTATATATATAGAAAAGGAGGCTAGGGTTAGGGGTTTTGCTCCGTTTCGGAGCCTCCGATCGCGATCCGACGGACCCGATCGAGAGGGGGGGTTAGACAGACCTAGGTGGGCTGTGAAGAAAGGACTTGGGCTGAGGGGAGAGAAGAGAAGTGCGGCCCGACACGGTTTCGGATACCGAAACGTCCGATGAATATACCGGCTATATCGCGGACATATGTTTAACGGTAGGGCTATCAAACGGACTCTGAATGCGACGAAACTTGACAGGCGGTCTACCTACACCATAACAAGACCGCATGCTAATATTTCGGAGGTGCCACGGGCGCGTGCGAGTGTGGTTGGGCTCAGAACGGACAACGGAGAGAACCGGGGGAACCCGAACGGATGCAAGTTTTGAAAAAACATGCAGATGAAATGCAGATGATAACATGGCAAAATGCAACACGCAAGCAAATGACATGGCAACGACGGTGAATAACTGAAAGACACCTGGCGCATCGAATCTGGGGCGTTACAGCGAGGGAGGCAGTTGTGGCGAGGGAGGATCCGGTGGCGTCGACGGCGGCTCCGGTGGCGTTGATGAGGCCGCGCGGCTCCGTGGCGTTGGGGGCGGCTCCGGTGGCGTCAACGACGCGCGGCTCTGGTGGCTCCGGGGGCGTCGACGTCGGCAGGAGACGACGGCGAAGTGGGGCGACGGCGAATCGGGGAGACAGCGGCGGGGTGGGTCGAGGGATTTGGGGGAGAAGTGGTGGCCGGGGGGAAACGGTTTTTTGGTTAAGTCAAACTTAGCGGTAGCACGTTTCGCAAAACGCCCCACTGCTATAGTTATGTAATTTTCTTCCATTTTCTTATTTCCTATTCTGTTTCTACAGCGTGGGTCTAGGAAACGCGCTGCAGCTACATTACCTATAGCGCCTCTTACGAACAGACGCTACTGCTATGCCTTTCTCCTTTTTTCGCTTTTTCATTTATTTTGCTTTACATTTTATTTTTTCCTTTCTCCTTTTTCTATTTCTTTCATTTTCATTTACTTTTCTATTTTTTCATTTTATTTTATTTTCATTAGTAGTAGCGCTTTTCGTAGCGGTAGCGCGCTTCTTCCAAGCCCGCTACTGCTATGCGTAGCCTATCGTTTTAGCAATGGGAATATTAATAGTAGTGCTTTTACGACCGCACGCGCTACTACTATAATTTTATCTGTAGCACGGTTTTTGCTCACTCGCTACTGCTATCTAGCACTAGCGCCCTTTTTTGACCCGCGCTGCTGCTAAATTTTTGTGTATAAAGCTTTTCCTAGTAGTGTAAAAGGACCAAGTGGACGAGACGCCCGAAAGCTTCAGCCACTGGATGGTCGGCCTGCATCGGGCGTCCGGCACTTGGAAGATCAGCTGGGCCCAGAC
>NC_041385.1:424494165-424501534 GCF_002162155.2 Triticum dicoccoides
GATCGGACGACCAGCCTCCTCCGGACATCCGACATCTCCATCACAGAACCAAAATGACAAAAATCCGAAGCCCTCTGAACGACCGCTCCTCCGGACATTCGACCCGCACTGGAAATCCAACCGCACCACACCCGAGCCAAACTGCCGAAAGTCCAGACTCTACCGGATGTCCGAACCCTCGCGAGCCGCCGGACAACTGGTAGCTTCCGGACGCCCGACGCCTGTCTGCGCACAGCTTCCCGGGCCGAGGCCCATGTACCCCTTCGGCCCTCTAGACTATACATACTCCTTCCCCAACGTTTTAGGGTTAGCATTGTGATAGCTCAACATTGAGATAGAGTTTCGCTCATCCACTTATCCCTACTCCTTTGGAGACCAAGTTCATCGGCAGACCGTGGTTTGGGCCTCGTTTTTCATCGGCTGATCGTTGTTTGGGCCTCGTTTTTGGCTTTGTTCTTCGGCTGTGGTTGTTCTTGGCGTTTTCTCTTGACGGTGACCAAGAATCCTGTGTGGTTTCCGTCTTGTATGCTTTCTTGCCGGTGACTGTTGCAGACGGGGCGGAACCTCACCTAGTTGACAAGACATCACTTCAAGTAATCTGAAACAGTTCATACAATGCGTCATTCTGCTTTCTATCTTGCATTTATTTCAGTAAATTGCTCAAACTTGTCGAATAAGATAGCACAACTCACACAACAACCAACAAACGCCTCATGTTTCAACTACACCTTCCAAGGATAGATAATAAGCCATTATTAGAGTACATGCAGAAAACTTTATCTGCTTCTCACTAAAACAGGGAAGAAACATAACAGTACCCAGCTCCAACCCAGCTCCAACACAATATCAGTAGTAAGTACTCCCTCCGTTCCAAAATAGATGACCCAACTTTGTACTAAAGTTTTTAGTATAAAGTTGAGTCATCTATTTTGGAACGGAGGGAGTAGATATCCATCCAACGCTAAGTCTGACATGTACCCAGTGCAAGATCAAATAATGAAACAAAAATTCGAATATGAAACAAGACAACTTTATGGCATAGCCGACCAAGTCACCTTCAGCCAGATAGAGGCATGCTCAAGCTGTATTTGTCGACGTGCGTATCCATGGATGTGTGCTTTGAAGCGACAATAATGTTCCAGGTCATCATATTTAGAACCTTTCTGACCTACCTTGAGCTTCAACTGCATCCAACTATCCATCTCTACGGCCATCACATATCTTCTTGTTAAGACACATGACTCGCCAACATCATCACAAAAAAGTTCAATTCCATGACGTGACCCACCGACAAACACAAATGAACTGAGAGATAAACTGAATCCACTCTGCACTTCTGATACAATAACATCTATTGTGGCCTCCACTGCATTGACAACGCATGCTAATGTGATGTCAACCGCACCACAATCGCCATTAATACGATACGTGGATGGACAAGAAGGTGTGGTTACTTCGCAGAAGTCTGTTGCACCGTCAATTAGTTGTAGATCATCTTCTTCTTGCTCTCCTTTCATGATCCTCATGTCATACTCAACTAGAACAGCGCTGGTCATTGTGATGCCCCTCTTAGGGCCAGTCATCTCAATGAGGGAACCCTGCAAAACTATTATTAGTTGCTAGTAGCTCGTAATTAAAACCACTCCTCTTTCTAGCCAATTGACAAAGAATCTCAAACAAATGACAGCTAAACTAGCCTACAAACATAAGTCGGTCGCACATGAAACTTAATGTTCAATAAATCATGTTAAGATAATTAACCACAAACTCCCGCTTGCGCAGGGTCCGGGGAGGGATCCGACCACTTTGGGTCCTTTGTACGCAGCCTTTCCCCGCATTTTTGCAAGAGGCTGTTTCCAGGCCTAAAACCCGTGAACTGGGGTCACAATGCAACAGCTTTACCACTGCACCAAGGATCCCCTTCTAATATGTTACTAAATAGGCACAACACAAATTAAGGAAAACCCATTAGAACAAACCAAGAATGCAATTATAAATACTTTCATTCTATATACTAATCCAGAGCTAAGGAGATAAGGTGGGTTATACAATTCCGCCTTGCATCCAACTCTTACAATTGGAAAAGGCTGTACGTAGCATGCCATAAAAATTTTATTTCAACCCATCCACTCTATCAATGTGATGGAATTAAGCTTACACTGCAAAATGGAAGAAACTTAAAATAACTGTGTACAGGTAAAGATGTGCACCTGTCGCACCGTAAGGGGGTTGTCCCTGCTACGATTGACAATATAATTAAGCGATAAATCCAGATAATCACGTGCTGCTATATATCCATATAATTGCACTGAGCTTGTGCTCATAGGAACTATAGCCAATTTTAGTGAGAAAATTTGCATCATGTCACATTCAAAATGCACACGACACCTTTTCTGGTCAGGATAGCAATTAGCAGGGTCCGATAACCTCATTGGCTCCAATTGTGCTTCGGTCATAAAAACAACATAATATTAGACAAATCTTTGCCATGAATAGTATAATGACGTTTCTATTTGAAATGGATAGTATAATGATGATTTACAAGTACATGCTTGTGCTAATTTAAGAGTAAAAAATTGTCTAATAAAAAAATCCAATTAAAAACATAACAGCATAAATACACTAGTCAAATAAGTTAGGAGAATAAGACAATGCTACATGGAAAAAGTATAACTTTCGGGGGCCATGATATACGGATAGGTTTACCAAGATCGAAGCTACCATACACATGGTAGAATTTTCATTTTGTGCATAACAAAATGTTTAAGAAACGGTAGAACTTACTTTTACTTATTAGAACTTTTCAAATCTACTCATTATATGCAGATCACAATTTCCTAACATCTATATATTTGCATTGGTATGAACACATGAGTTTACACGTTCATGTGATTTCCAAAAAGAGAGCATTTATTAATAAGATCTTATTTACTCTATACAATATTAGCTCTGTCCTAAGTCAAACTTAATAAAGTTTGATGAAGTTTAAATTAAACAATATGAACATTTACAACAAAAAATATGATGTATTCAATGATGAATCTAGTGGTATCATAGATGTTGATAACTTTTTCTATAAACCTGTCAAAGTTTACAAAGTTTGGTTTCAGACAAAGCTAATATGCAGAGTAAATAAAAAATGAGAGAGTACTACTTAATGAGACTTATTCATCCATGTGATTTCAAAACAAAAATGAGCAAAAATTGCTAAGATACAATATAATACTCTATAAACAAATGGAAATGAATTTTCCCCAACTCCAACATTTGTTGAAAACCAAGACAAATAATACCAACATTAATATCACATAAATACTCCCTCCATTCCGCTCCAAATTATGGAAAGGAGGGAGTAGCTAAAATACTACATATACACTAACCTAATGGAAAAAGTCCGTTTGTATTTGAATAAGTTAACTGAGCATATATTAGGTAGGAATCTGAATCCTAGTCGAGTTCCAAGTCAAGTCTCGTGTTAGTATTTCCTCTATTTGAAGAGGCAGCCATGGCCAGTTAGAGGAATCAATAAAGGAAGCCTAATCTCTTGTTGTCTCCTCTACCCCCGTTATCTCCCTCACAGCAGATTGCGCAGCACCCGACAGCCAGCGACTCATCGGCCAAAGAGCACCGCCACCGTCTAGGCATGGCATCAACTTCCGAACTAAGAATCATAACAGCTTGGTATCAGATTCCATGGCCGGCTCGTCGGCGAGTGTTTCTCAAGCAAGAGGTCTGCCTAGATCATTGCAGAAGATTGGGTCATGCAGTAGCAGTTGCTCCGCGAGATCGTCACCTGCCTCTCCACCTTGGAGACTTGACCACCACACCCCCTATCCCAATGACCCAAGTACCAGGCTTGTTGGGCTCATTACCCTATGGCAACAACTTGACAGCTCCCTCCACAACGTCATCCACGGCCACAGCGCCGCTCGTATCATCTACCATGTCAATCCACCACGTTCCGCACCACCGCCACTACTCCAATCTATGCTCCGGTCCATCCACAAATCTCACAATACCGAGCCACTACCCCCGATCCCCATCACCTCAGCTTTTCCATATACTAGCCCGCCTAATCCACCATCATACAATCACCCTCTCCCCTAGCAACCACCACCATTATACCAGCCTCCAAACTATTGCCATACTTTCAGTCCTAGTACACACTAATAATCCCCGCAATGCTAAGCTCGGATCTCCACAATTTGATGGGAAAGACAATCCGCTCTCCTAACTTGAGAGTTGCGAGCTGTTCTTCGAGGGGCAGCAGCAAACCAAAGACTGACAAGGTGTGGCTTGTACCAGTCCACCTCACTGGCGATGCCGACCTATGGTACAAGTACGAGAAGAAAAGGGCCTCTCACCGGCAATGCCCACTTGTGGTACCGCAAGCACAAGACCAAAAGGCCTACACTTGGTTTCATTTTACTACACTATATATGCAATAGCAAGTTTGTCCTCCCACGCGCAGCAACAAGCTTGGGACACTAACCCGTCTCTCCTTCACCACGACGATGGCAGATTACAAAGAACAATTTGATCATCTACACCTAGGCACATTGAATGATGAAGGCGGCTCATCTCCCCTTCACCGCGAGGTTCGCAGATTACAAAGAACAACTCAATCATCACCTGCACCGAGGCACATTGAATGATGAAGGCCAAGTCTAGTTGTCAGACTATCCGCACCGATTGGGAATTGGCTCATCCAGAGGACCACGATGATACCATCAGCCTCGCCATCTTGTATGAATGCCACTACCAGCCTATGCAATCATCATCTTAGCCAATAGGCCGCTCAAGGACCCGGACACTCGTCGTTTGCGCCATCGCCGATCTCTAAACCAGGGAACTTGTACTGCTACCCATGCGGCCATGACCAGCAATCCCCGTGACGCAGTCAAAAAAGATGTTTCAGCGACGGTCGCCTGCTAAGATGGCACATCGTTGTCAACATGCCTTTACTTTAATTGTGATGCGCAATTTCTCATGGACACAAGTCTGCCCTCTTGTTCCACTGTGAGGTTGTCAACGACTATGAAGATGATATTGCAGCCTCGAACGACTCATGTATGTGTCTTATCACCAACCTCTATAGTACCAGCGCCTCTGACACAATGCAGTTGCACCGTGCTTATAGACACCATCTCAACTCATAACTTTTATCAATGACAGGATCGTCTAACGGGTTGATTTGGTTCTAGAGGCTCATACGGGTTTCAAGTCATGGTCACCATCGGAAAAAAGGTTAGCAGTGTTCCCATGGTACCCTTGCTCATCAATCACTTGTGTCTCTCCTCGCATGTAGTTGATGACCATCTCACCGAGTACTCGTTACAAGCTGATTGTTGTTAGAGTACTATTTATATAGCCATGTAGTCTTTCGTATTTACCTCAATGTATAAGGGGTTTCCTGCATATGTGCATCTATATATACTGGCCTATTGGCTCACTGGAATAGAAGTTGCATATTACCCAACATGGTATTAGAGCCCTAGAGTTTTTTTTCGCACGGGCAACTCATGCTTTTCCTATCCAATTGTTGCGTCAGCCACCGCTGTTGTCATCCAACCGATTGCTGGCATTGTGCTTCTCTCTCTGGCCGACGCTCACGCAGATCAGGCTGCGCCTCCTCTGTCTCATCTCGACAGGCCTGGTCAACGCCTCCACATCTCGTCGGACCGACCCTCACGTCCTGGCCCCTGATTGCAGTCTGTGGTGCTGCTACCTCCCCACAGTCGCGATCCAGCCATGAGGTCCCGCCGGCGTTCTTCACGCCCTCCCGCCAGCTACAGATCTGCGCCGCCGGCTGCTTGATACCTACCGCCGGCCGCCGTTCCCGGGGCTCCATTGGGGCCACCTTCGGCAGTTGTTTCCTGCAACCGGCCGCCTCGCGCGCCGGCTTCAGGAGCAGCTCCCGATCCACCGCCTCGGCTCCAGGTGCGGCTCCCGATCCACGCCCCAGCCCTGCAGGTCACGCTCCCGCTATCACTGGATTAGGAGCCAACAATCGACGGTTGCGCATTTGCCCGCTCCGGTACTCGTGCTAGGAGCAGGGGCTTGTCTACATGCGCCCTCGTCTCCTTCACCGGCCTCTGCAGGCGATGGCGGTCATGCTACACAGCCTCCTCTAGCGGCTTCCACAGGTGGTGGTGGTCGCTCCTTATTCGGTGTTGCTGCATCCTTCACTGACCAGGAGATTGCGCGACTTCATGCCCTATTGATTGCCTCAGGCTCTTTGTTTCCGGGTGCATCTCCGTCGACCTCTTCAGCTGAGCCCCTGACTGAGCAAGAGATTACACGACTTTTGTGTCCTCTAGTTCTTCATCAACGGGTTCTGCTGGTTCTGCTACAGACTCTTCTAGCATTGAGAGATCACCTTCTACACAAGCAGGTGCATCTCCATGGATTCTAGATATTGGAGCATCTTTTCATATGACTCATGATTCATCCACTCTATCCTCTACTCGACCTCTTGATTCTCATGTTCTTACTGTTGATGGTACCTCCCTCCCGGTTACTGGTCGAGGCATTCTTAGCACTTCATCTTTTCATGTTCCTGAAGTTGCTCATGTTCCCCGACAAACCATGCAGCTCATGTCTGGTGGCTAGATTGTTGACTCCGGTTGTCGTGTCATTCTTGACTTTGACTCTTGTTCCGTTCTGGACCGTCATACTGGTGCCCTCCTTGGTGCTGGCCCGACCCCATGACTCCCAGGGCCTTTGGGAGCTTGACTGGTTTCACCTTCCCTCCGCTGCCACTGCTGCCAGTCTCTCCCCTTCTATTGCCTTGTCTACCAACTCTTTTCAGCAGTGGCACCATCGCCTTGGTCACTTGTGTGGCTCTCGTCTCTCATCCTTATTTCGACGTGGTCTTCTTGGATCCGTCTCAGGCAGTGTGTCTTTAGACTGTCAGGGTTATCGGCTTGGTAAACAGGTCCAGTTACCTTATCCTCATAGCGACACTATGTCAGCATCCTTTCGACCTTGTTCACTCTGATGTCTAGGGTCCAGTTCCTTTTACCTCGAAAGGGGGTCATCGCTACTATATTATCTTCATAGATGATTTCTCTGACCACACCTGGATATATTTTAGAGAAAAGTATACTTTTCGTCCCTCAACTCTGCACAGAGTCTATATTTGGTCCCTCAACTACGAAACCAGACAACTTGCACCCTCAACTTTTGAAACCGGACAAGTTTTGTCCATTCTCTTGGTTTTGGCCAGGTTTTGTGCTGACTTGCCCCTGTGTTACCGATACATGCTGACATGGCAAAGAAAACGCCCAAATTGACCTCTCTCTCTCTCTCTCTCTCTCTCTCTCTCTCCCCCTCCCTCCCTCCCTCCCTCCCTCTCCCTCCCCCTCCC
>NC_041385.1:424501811-424579708 GCF_002162155.2 Triticum dicoccoides
CCTCTCTCTCTCTCTCTCTCTCCGCGGATGGGCAAGCTGTGAGCAGGAGCACAGCGAGGAGCAAGCTGTTGGAGGTGGCGGTCTGGACAGTATGAGCACGACACCAGGAGAGGGGATCGTCGCTGATCGACCTGCTCGTCCAGCACACGCGGTCATGGCCAGGCTAGGGCACCTCGCTGCTGTGGTGGCACCTGCTGTTGTCGCTCATCGAGTTCGGCTCCGCCGACCTCCCAGCACCGCTCGCCCACAAGCTCACGCTCGGCAGGTACCTTGCCGTCGAGCCACGAGGAGAGGCCGTGGTGGATGCTTGCGATGCTGTGGAGTGGTGCAGGTCGTGGTCGTGTGGTCTTCAGGAGTCCAGAGGAGTGGCCAACATGGACAGTGAAGGAGGAGCACAACTATACAGAGCTTACCGGGGATGGGCCGTCGCCCGTTGGTAGAGACCATGACAGCCGGTGATGGTTGCAGGCACGCCAGGAAGGAGATGTGACAGACGACAGCAGGTCGCGCAGCACGGTCAGTCAGGCGCCTCAAGTAGTGTGCAGAAGGAGTAGAGGGGCGGATGGGAAGGCATGGAGGTGCGATCGGCTCGGTCAAGGGCGGGCCGGAGAGGTACAGGCAGGAGGAGGCGTGAAGGCGTCCAGGCGTGCCGGCCAGCAGGTGGTTGTCCACGCGGACTCGCATGACTTGGAGCAGCGTGTTTAGTGGCCAACGGCGCAATCGATGGTGCGTTGTAGTTAGCAGGGCCACCAAAGGTGGCGGCACTTGCTCCTAGACTGACGGCCGCGCTCGATTGTGGCGCGGTGCAGCATTGCACGTCAACTGTTCGACGAAAACGTCCACACATGAGATGTGGATGAAAGAGAAATAGAACTATAGCCACGTGGACATGACCCGATCAAAACCATGCTGAGTTGGCATTAATACTGCTTCAGTTGAGTCAGGGGACAAAACTTATCCGGTTTCAAGAATTGGAGGTGCAAATTGTCCAGTTTCATAGTTGAGGGACGACATCTAGACTCCGCCAAGAGTTGAGGGACGAAAAGTATACTTTTCTCTATATTTTATGTAGGTCTTATCTATCTATAAGCGTTTTGCTGCCATGGTTCACACTCAATTCTCTACACCTATTCGTGTGTTCCATACTGTCTGCTGGAGAGTATATCTTCAAGATGTTGCGTGGAGTTCTTGCTGAGCAGGGTACTCTTGCTTAGTTTTCTTGTCCTGGTGCTCATGCTCAGAATGGCGTCGCTGCAAGGAAGCATCGTCACCTTCTTGAGACAGCTCGTGCGATGATGATCGCCGCCTCTCTTCCACCTCACTTTTGGGCAGGGGCTATCTCCACTTCTACCTATCTCATCAACCTTCAGCCGTCCACTGCTTTGCACGGTGGCGTTCCTTTCGAGCGTCTCTTTAATCGTTCTCCTGATTACTAGGCGCTTCGTTTGTTTGGTTGTGTTTGCTATGTTCTTCTTGCCCCTCGTGAATGCAACAAACTGTCCACTCAGTCTGTCGAGTCTGTAGTGATGAGCATAAGGGCTATCGTTGTTGGGATCCTGTCGGTCATCGGATGTGTATTTCTCGGGATGTGACTTCTGATGAGTCTCATCCCTTCTACTCGCGT
Organism: Triticum dicoccoides; assembly: GCF_002162155.2. Lineage (NCBI taxonomy): Eukaryota > Viridiplantae > Streptophyta > Magnoliopsida > Poales > Poaceae > Triticum > Triticum dicoccoides. The sequence continues at coordinate 424,503,436 of NC_041385.1, forward strand.
TCATCTTCCTCGACCTTTTCAGTGGAGGATATTTCTTTCCTCACTTTTCCTGACATGCCTACCACTCATGTTGAGCCCTTGCCTGTTCGTCGTACTGCCCCTGCTTCTCCGACTGTTGAAGACCAGACGCCATCATCTCCCATGGTTTCCTCACCTCGCTTGTCACGGGATTCTGCACCTTCATCCCCAGTGTCTTCTCCGTCACCTTCGCCTATCTCGAAGACTCGTATTCTTCCATCTTTTCCTCGGTATTATACTCGTCGTCCGCGTAATGTAGATGTGTCTACTAATGTGCCATCTACCTCGTCTCAGCCTACTTATGGCTTGCGTCCTCGTCCGCTTCCGCCGGTTGATCGCCTTGGTTTTCCAAGCGCTAGTGCTGCTGTTCTTGAGCCGACTTCTTATCATCAAGCTATTGTTCATCCCGAATGGCAATTTGCTATGGCAGAGGAGCTTGCTGCTCTTGAGCACACTGGCACATGGGATCTTGTTTCTCTTCCTCCCGGTGTTCGTCCCATCACTTGTCACTCGTCCGGATATCTCTTACCCGGTCCATATTCTGAGTCAGTTTGCCTTTGCTCCCACTTCGGTTCACTACAGCCACCTCCTTCGTGTTCTCCGATATCTTCGGGGCACTATCTCTCACAGTCTGTTCTTTCCACGCTCCAGTTCCTTACAGCTTCAGGCCTATTCGGATGCTACGTGGGCTAGTGATCCCTGGATCGCCGTTCACTTTCCGTTTGCTGTGTTTTTCTTGGTGGTTCTCTCATTGCCTGGAAGACGAAGAAACAGACTGCAAGTTCCCGTTCGAGTGCGGAGGCTGAGTTGCGAGCTATGGCTCTTTTGACGGCAGAGGTGACTTGGTTACGATGGTTACTTCAAGATTTTGGTGTTTCTGTCACTACACCTACTCTGTTATTGTTTGATAGTACAAAGCATTGCGCGTGATCCTGTGAAGCATGAGCTCACCAAGCATATTGGTGCTGATGCTTTCTATGCGCGCTGGTGTGCAGGATTAGGTTATTGCTCTTCAATATGTGCCTTCCGAGTTGCAATTGGCGGATTTCTTTACGAAGGCCCAGACTAGAGCGCAGCATGGCTTCTATTTCTCCAAACTCAGTGTTGTTTATCCACCATGAGTTTAAGGGGGGTGTTAGAGTACTATTTATATAGCCATGTAGTCTTTTGTACTTACCTCAATGTATAAGGGGTACATGAATATATACTGGCCTATGGCCTCATGGGAATACAAGTTGCATATTTCCCAACAATTGCTTCGTAATTCTTTTTGGCGGTTTTAACAGTCATTGGCGTTGAGTGGCTACGCAAGTTGGGACCCATCCATTGGGATCTCAGGAACATACAGAAAGATGTCTTGCAAGCAACACGAGCAACAAATCTCTCCTACCTTAAAAATGCGCAAGGTGTTTCGCTTCACACGCGTACCACTCCTCCCTCGTCACACCTCACGTCAATTTTCCTTCCCACGTCCCCGCTTCCCTCCCATGATCTTTTTCATAAAACTTTGAAAACGGACCAACAACCATATCCAATCACGCATGGCATACCAGGTCTCACCCTCGCCCTCGCCACCTGTCCGGCATCAAAGCCCATCTCTTTCCCTGCACAAGATCACAACCGCCACATCGTGTGTGCCTCCCGCCGCATCCGCCGCCACCGCGGCCCAATAGGTCACTCCCCTCTCCCCATCTTCCAGCCAGCCTCAATAAGCACTGGCTCCCGTCTTTTCCCGGATTGAGCCGTCCAACAGGTCTTCTGCCAGATCGCGCTGTCATCCACTATCACCGTCTTCCACCGCACTGAATCGGTCGCCGCCAACGGGACGCCTCCACCCCGCCCCGCCCCATCTTCCAACACCGGGACTCCATTCTTACTAATCGTAGCTGGCTGGACCTGTTCGATCAGTGCATACAGACGTACTCAACCCGGGACAAGCAGGCTCTGCTTCCAAGGTACGCAACAGCAGCAACACTAGGACATAATAATATAATACACATCCAGCAAAGTACAGTGATTTATCCCAGCTTAGTTCCCTTTTAGTTTTAGTCATAAACCATTTTAGTTGCATACGTGAAGTCTGCCCTCGAGTTAGTACAGACGTATAGGAAACTTGTGATGCATTCTAACTCAATCCAGTAGATAGAAGTATTGCCTTCCTCTTCTGGTGAAGCTAGCTGCTGTCATTTCAATTCATTTCCAAACAGGCTCGATGTAGTGCTATTGAGTTCCATTGGTTTATTCTTTGGATGGCAGTGAACAAGTACATTCTTTGGATGGCAGTGAACAAGTACATTCTTTGGATGGCCATGATCTATTTTAAGGTGGTGTCGATGAAGGGGTACCACTAATTTGTACTGCAGCCAAAGTATTTATCACATGCATTGCTTATACATAATTTCATTATTTCATGAGTGTTGTTTTCTCAAAAAAGAAAAAAATGTGGAGTCTGTATCAGTTTGCTTTGTTTCAAATGTGATACAAAAATTAGAAAATGCTGTAAATTTTGTTTACATATAAACCTACAGTTGCTTTGGCATTTATTGAAGATTAAATACTTATGTATAGCACCCAATGTTTATTCTCATGGTGAATCATTCTTTCAGTGTTTTCACAACTGTTAGACCGGGTGAAGAAAAGACCTAATTCTCCCACCAAGTTTGTTGTTGTAGCCGCCTACCATTGTTAGGGTGGCTGAATACAAAAATGCCAGTAATGTTATATGAAAATAAGAACACGGTCGGGTGCTTGTGGGTATAAAAAGAACTTCATATGTTTGAATATTGATGGCCAGCCGGCCAGCTTCACTAGAGGGAAACAGTCATGGAAATGCTTGTGATCCCAGAACTTTGACAAACAAGTGAAGTATCACACTATCACTGCTTCACCACTAGCTTTAAGTTTGTATCATTTCCTTTGAGTTTAGTGTACATAGTTATGTTAGCTACAGTTGTACCTTGTAAAGAATAATTTTTACGAATGCATGATTCTTGTTTCTCTACTCCATTATCCCTTATACTCCGTGTTTTCACCTCCAACCTGATATTGCCTTATAATGGTTACATCATCTAAACCAATCTCTACTACTATCAAAAGAGCAAACATTTTCTTTCTTATTGGCACCCCGTTAAGTGTACATCAATTAATCATGATCGTCTGATTATCTAAATCAGTAAAATATAACAGACCAGATTAATGTAATGAGAAATCATGGGTGCAATTAGTAGCAATTTTAAATAGGCAGATGAATCTTTCTAGCGGACGGAAGTTTCCAAGGCCCACTGCAGCAACTTCCCCGTCCGTGTGCCCCGCTTTGGCCCAAGACGCCGCACCGCATCCTTCCTCCCGACGTACTCTCCTGCGTCAAACAGCCTCCGTACCCACGTTACCGCCGTTGCCCCGGTCGTCCGTCTGAGCGTGGACCCGCCTCGCGCCTCATGCCACCCGCCGACACTTTGCGAAGCTACGGCATCGTCCCACCAGCCCATCCCCGTGTGTGCGCCGCCCCACTGTCCCATTGCCGATCCACACCCCCTCGAGCACCGCCCTACTTCCGGAGCCCATGCCAAAGCCGTTCTTCCTCCCGTGTGCACCATCTCGCTGCAACGCACTGGCACCGCCTCGCCCCACATCTTGCCGGCTCCCAACCTCCCGCCTACACAGCGTCACCTCGCCTCGCAACAACGGCCTCTATCCCGCACGATCTCGCCTAACCTCTCACCGGCGCTGCCGTAATGCCTACACCGCCTCCGAGTCAAGGCGTCGGCGGCGCCCTTCTTCCATGCTGAAGGTGAGGCATATTGATTCCTCCTCTTCCGAACTCACTGCTTTTTGTTGTTGAATTGCCCCTTTTAATTGTTTGGTTAAGGTACTCTTTCACTGCTTGTGATGGATTTGACAGTGGGATTTGATAGTGATTTTGGCGTGGATATGAGATCTCTTCTTCTGCTCCTTCCAATCTATCAAATTGATTTTCTGTAGCTGAGTTGATCCTCTCATCTGGCGGGCTCAGGGGTACTTGCAGATGAACCATGGGTAGTTTCAGGAATTCCCCCAGCAGATGAACCATAGGTACTTGCAGGAATTCCTCTCATATTCGGACTGGGGGATTACATTCATCATGTTGGACGTACTACACCTGGTGATAAAGGAAAAGCAACTGTATTGTTATTCTTAATGCCCCAGCAATTAGAGGAATTCCATCTCCCTAAGGGTAATCAATTCTCTGCCGAGATAATATGGCCTTTCTTTCCCTCTAGAGTCAGCTCAACAAGCCTACAGATTCTACATTCTAGCGTAGGACTCACATGCCATGAAAGACATCTTTAATCTTCATGGTCTCAATTTGAATGTAAAATGCTTCTTGAAGATTTTTGTGGGATCTCTGTTTTTTATTTCGCTGATATACAGTTCGCAGTTATTTTACCTAGCATGTAGAAGTAAACCTGTCTTTTGTTAATTTTTCAGTGAGCATCTCCGATAAGTACTTGGCCAATAGTATTTTCATCACCGCTAATGTTTTTGTTGAGTGAAAAGGTTCTCCTCTTTATCTTGCGTAAACTGACTTCACATACCAAATTTGTTTTTAATGTCCAATTCTTCATGGTCTCAATTTTGAAATTTTAGGCAATCTCTGATGGTTCTCTGTTGGACAACATCGACGAGAAGGCAAGATGCCAAATTATTTAAGGTTTGCTTCTTGCCTCCTTTTGATTTAGGTGGAAATTAGTTCACTGACCAATTCTTTCTTTTGATGTTTTATTTTGGTTTTTCTATTGTAGCCGAGGAACTAGCATGTTTTTACAGGATTGATCGATTCGTTTGATTTTATTCCTGCAGTTGTAGTCCAAAGTGTATAAGTACAATGCTTCATTTAATTACAAGGTCAAAGTTTCCACATGCAGACAAAACACTGAATCTAGATTAGCCAACTTGTACACCCAAGCTAAATTTCCTGAAACATTTGCATATGTTTCTTGCTTTCCCAGTGCCTTACACCATTCAATGTTGTCTCAGTTTTCTTCTCTTATTTCTCTCAACAACATATTGTATGAAGGTGACAAGCTGGTACATAGCCGGAATACCGTTTGACTTGGTTCTAAATCTTAGATGACCGCTGGTCTATACTTATATGGATTAACATCCCAATGAGTCTTCTTCTCCTCTAGATTGTTGTACCCTCTGATCATGAGTTAATGCAAGAATTAACAGGATACTTTATCTTCTTATAGGAGAAGAGAAATTCAAAAGTGGTTAGTGAAGAGGAATTCAGTGCCATGTCATGTGGATCTCAAGAGCTAAAACACAATATGTGTCAGCCTCTCATCCTAGACTAACTAATCTGGCAGCATGAGCAAATATTTATCATTTTTGTTTTCTGTTGGTCCAGTCCATTTGGAGGATCCTCACTGGCATCATGGTTATGACTATGTTTGATGGAAGTGATGATGTGATACTAAAATTTAGCTTGAGAGCATGTATAGCTCAGGCTTCACATTGTTTCCTGATTAACGAAGTCATGATTTGCCACTACCAAACAACGACCTATCTAAGAAGTTATCCTACAATTGGTTAGATTTTTTTTATGACTGATGCATTGTGTGTTAGTCTAGACGTGCGTTGCACGTGCACGCTTACTAGTAAGAGAAAACCTATTATAATAACTTAACTGGTGAAGTGTGATACATAATCTAAATAGAATAGTTGTATATAGAATAGAATAGTTGTGCCCCCATTGCAATGCACGGGAAGTTACCTAGTTACTTGGACAGGAATACCTTCTCGGTCAGTGATTAACTGACTATACACGCACTCCACGACATCGGCATAGCTCTTATAGAAGATATGTTCACAAAGATTGATGACCTCTTCACCGAGCCAACTATGTTGTCCCAGCGCGCACCCGTGACAACAAAATCTGGCTTAAGCCAAACGTGCCTCATGTGGTCGTGCGACCGTATTGTTACCCCCAACATTCTCATCCGGCCACGTGACTCCGCCTTCCCTTCACTTAAACCCCTTGTCACAGCAAGATGGCTCATGGCATTTTTGTGTCGACTATCGTACCTTCAATGAGCACATGATCAAGGATAAGTTTATGATTCCAATAGCCGACGAGTTGTTGGATGAACTTTGAGGCGTCCAAATTTTCACTAAGCTCAACCTTTGCTCCGGCTACCATCAAGTGTGTATGCACCTCGACGACATCGCCAAGACAGCCTTCCATACACACAACAGCCACTATGGGTTCCTTGTCATGCCATTCGGCCTGACTAATGCCCCAGCATCTTTCCAAGCATTGATGATATCCTTCAACCTTTCCTCTGCATATTTATAGCTCATCTTGGTTAGAGCACCTTTGTCACCTACGTGCTGCTCTCGGTTCTTACGCCAATAAATACTCTTGCTTAGGTGTTCCAAGTGTACATGTGGCACAGACTTGGTGGCCTACCTTGGCCATGTGATCTCGACAAAGGGTGACGGCATGGACGAGGACAAGGTGCGTGATGTAGCATACTTGCCAACCATGTGTTATGTTCGAGGTTGGTGTGGTTTCCTCAACGTTGCAGATTCCTACCGCAAGTTCATTAAAGATTTCGGCGGCGGCACAACTCCGCTCATAATGCTATTAAAGGAGTCGTTTCGGTGGAGCGTTAAGGCTGAGCAGGCATTCCAAGAGCTCAAGTGTGTTCTTGGGTCAACATCGATACTTCCAATGCTAGACCTTACTGCTAGTTCAACGTATAATGCGAGGCTTCCATGCCTTGATGTCGTCATGCACTCTTGACCTTTTTCAGTTGCCCAATTGCTACTAGGCATGCCAAGTTAGCAGCCTGTGAGAACTGAGATGATTGGGTTCAGGCTGATCAACATTGGGGACCGTGCTTCTAGGGGTGTAACTTCCTCTTCCGGGCCGACCACTATAGCTTGACGTTCCTCCTCAACCAACGGCTCTCAATGATCCCTCGACATCAATTGGTGAGCAAACTCTTCGACTATGACTTACCGTAGATTACCATCCTGGACGTCTCAACACTATGAGCCCTCTTCCGGTGTGACACAGAAGTGGCTACCACAGCCTACGCCCTTTCAATGCCTATGTTTGCACTAGACGACTAGCGCCAGAAAATACCAGCAACACCACTCCAACGTTGGTGAACCTCTGTAACAACATTGTCAATGGCGAATGAGGTTCGTCATGGACGTGTCGACGATCTAATTCTCCATGAGTGACGTATCCACGTCATTCCATCCTTGCCATCAATTTCATCTATTTTGGAGTAGGTTCACTCAAATCATGAAGGCGTGCACAAGACTCTCCACATCTTCATGCAGACTTCCATGTGCCATGCGATCATGCATTTGTTCACAAGTGGGTAAGGGTGGTAGGAACCGGATCCCTACCAGGGCGTGGTCTCAGGTTGTAGGGGTGGAAGGAGGGATGGCGTGGAGGAAGGCGTGGTCGCTGGCGCTGGGGCGCTGTCGTTGCGTGCGCGCACGCGCGCGCGCGCGCGAGAGAGAGAGAGAGAGAGAGAGAGAGAGAGAGAGAGAGCAGGGGCGGCGGCTAGGGTTAGGTCTTCGGGCTCCCTAAGGAAGCCGAGCAAATATGATTGCTTCTTGCTTAATCCCAAAACGGGTCCTTACACGAGTTTATATAATCCTCCTAATAAGATAATTGGGCTAAGCCCCTAATAACAATAAGATAACTGGGCCACAACTAACTGGGCTAAGCCCCTAATATGCCGGTCATAACATCTCTCCCCGCCTGCACAAACAACTCATCCTCGAGCTGGAAGGCGGGCAGATCAACGGTCATCAAACACCTCCGCGTCAACTATGGCGGGCTGGTCGCCGAGCCCGGCGGCGTCGGGGTCGTCCTCAATGTAGTCTGCAACCTCCAAGTAGAAGAGCCGTGGGTAGACGTGGCCCGGTATGTAGGGCTCGTCGCAGTTGAAGCACAACCCTTGGCGGCGACGCTCGAGTTGCTCGGCTGGGGTGAGCTGGCGAAACGGGTGTGCCGCAGCCGCGGCGAGGGGTGCCGTGGAAGCCTAGGCAGGCCGACCCTGCGCGGGAACTTCCGGCTAGGGTGGCGGCCCAGCGGCCTGGGGCGGTGGCGCCTGCTGGATGGCCACCGCGCGAAGCTCGAACGCGCGGGCATAGTACATGGCCGTCTGGAGGTCCTGTGGCCCGCCATCTCCTCGTCCACGCAGATGCGGTCCGGTAGGCCACCGACGAAGAGCTCAGCCCGCTGATGAGCCGAAACGCCGGAGGCGTGGCACGCCAGTTCCTGGAAGCGGTCGGCGAAGTCTTGCACCGAGGTGAGGAACGGAAGACGCCCAAGCTCCGCCAGACGGCTCCCGCGTATAGGCAGACCGAAGCGCAAGAGGCACAAATCGCGGAAGCGCTCCCATGGTGGCATGCCGCCCTTGTCCTGTTCGAGGGCGTAGTACCACGTCTGCGCGGCTCCTCGGAGATGATATGAGGCGATCCAGGTGCGGTCGAACGCGAGCGTGCGCTGTCCCCTGAAAAATTGGTCGTATTGGTTGAGCCAATTCAGGGGGTCAACGGTGCCGTCGTAGGTCGCGAACTCCAGCTTGGAGAATCTCGGCAGCGTCTGGACGTGGACGACGGGCGGGTGCACCTCGTCAGCACGGTGTAGCAAGGATGTCGGGGCCGAGTAGGCGGGCATCAAGGTGCCGCCCTGGAACAGGGGCCCGTCGACACTAGCGAAGGGCTCGGCGTAGCCCGAGGACCCGTCAAACTGCATCGCTGGGTGCGTCGTCGACGGGGGGCAGCACGTGCGGCCCGACCGAGGCCATCGTGTAGACCGGCTCAAGGGACCCAGCGAGCCAGGCCGGTAACGGAGACGGCGACGGTGGAAATCGGACCTGGTGGATGGGCACCCACGGGCCCGTTGTCGGGATGCCCAGGGCCGCGGTCGCCGGTGGCGGCGGCTGCAGCTGTTGCCCCGGCTGCATGGTGGAGGTGCCGGGGTTCGTCGCTGGTGGCGGCTGCCATGGCAGCTTCTGCATGGCGGCGGCGACGGGGGTCGCCGGGGACGGCGGCTGCTACGGCGACGGGGCGGTGACGAAGGGCATAGGTGGCTGCGGCCCATAGGATCTCACGAGTAACGTGTAGATGCCCGTGACCGCCTGGGTGAGATCCTGGGTGGCAGCCGTCATCTCCTCCGAGGTGAAGACGACGGGGACGGGCGCGGCGGAGGTGACTGACACAGGCAAGAGCGGGGCGCTGGCCATGGTGGCCATCGGGGCGGTCGTCGCGGTCGACAGCGGGAGGGTCGGGGTGGGCGGCGGCGAGGACATGATCGCACCGAAGCTATCTGATACCAAATTGGTTGGAACCGAGTCCCTACCAGGGCGTGGTCTCAGGTTGTAGGGGTGGAAGAAGGGATGACGTGGAGGAAGGCGTGGTCGCCGGCGCTGGGGCGCCGTCGTTGCGTGCGCGCGCGCGAGAGAGAGAGAGCGCAAGGGCGGCGGCTAGGGTTAGGTCTCCCGGCTCCCTAAGGAAGCCGAGCAAATATGATTGCTTCTTGCTTAAGCCCAAAACGGGTCCTTACACGAGTTTATATAATCCTCCTAATAAGATAATTGGGCTAAGCCCCTAATAACAATAAGATAACTGGGCCACAACTAACAAAGGGCATGTTCTACGTGTCAGAAACAAGACAGAGCACCTACACGCTACTGATCTACTACAACCGCTTGACAGTCCATTTACTATTTGGGCTGACGTCTCTATGGACCTCATCGATCCAATTAGAGTTCCCATTCCCAGCTCTGCACTTGGAGACAAACCGCTGCCTATGTAGGTGTTTGTGTATGGTCCTAGATAGATAATAGGCATTGTCCCCATGAGAAACAGGCAGTAGTACCCCTCGAAGCGCAATCTGGGCAGATCTAACGTAAGACGTCTCTACAGGTTACTCACAACAGCTAGAATTCAGGGTAGTAGGATCTGTGTGGTCAGCAGTAGTAGCGATAGAAGGGCTTTGGGGCTAGGTTCAATGGAGTTGCATCGAATCAAGACAGTAATTATTACCACACAACAAACCATATTTATTACCAATTAGTGCTCACACTCAAATCTTATCATTGTTTATGTAATAGAGCTAATCAACCAAAAAACAAATAAAACATGAATTAATTGTGAATTATTAACACTTACAAAGTATAATAGTTTATAAAAATGTATAAAGTTCTATGAATTTGCCCCCAGGATTTTTTTATTGCAAATCAAGATGGTTATGATAACAGCACTAAGTATTACATATACAGCGAAATATATTCTACATGGCTAGTTTGTTAAGGTTCTCACACAAAATTGTTCCGATTGACCATGCATCCTTTCTTTGATACAGCTATATGTTTTCCTTTATGTGATAAAAGATAATACCAAATATAAATAAATAAAAATTAATGAACTTTCCAGTTCCAAAACTTGTTGAAATTCAAGATGATTATTATAACACTAGTTATTACATATACGGCTAAACATATTCTATACAGATAGCCTTTTGTTTGTCCTTACGATGTTAGCAAGTGGTGCTCACACAAAAAACTTACCACTGACCATTCATCCTTTATGTTATAGAGCTAATAGACCAACTTACCATTAAAGGATATTGCAATTCTAAGAAAAAAACAACATAATAACGAAATACTACTTCTACTCTTATAGAGACGCAATATTAACAGTCTAACACTCATATTGGCCACTATTTATAGAGGAACAAGAGTAGTGTCCAGATTCTAATCGTGCATTACCAATCACCAGATTGTATGTAGATATTTAAGATATAAATCTGGGACGCAGATCTACCTTCTGCTAACCAATTTCACTAGAACAATCAAAATATACCTTGCATTTTAAAAAAATCAGCCACAAACTTTCAAATGATGAATCATATAACTTATAAAAAATGAGCAATACTGGAAAGAGATTTGCATCACTTACTCTCAGCACGGTTTTTGACATGACATACGTCGAGAAACGAGTTTTTGTATATAGACCCATCGCGATGGCTACTATTTGTAATGATGGTGGCCGATGTTACATTGACCTTCTTGGTTTCCTTCCTCATTTCTGCTCTATCCTTCCCTTTAGTGATGCCAACTTGTTCCCCCAGAGGATTACTGAAGGTGCAGAAAAAGGCATTGCCGAGGTGGCTGGGCCGATTCATTTGGCCATGTAGTGCAATACTCCTTGCCATCAAGAAGGATTCATAAGCAGATCTATTATCAAAGAGCAATATTAGAATCCGACTCAAATAAGATGCACACCTGCTATCTAATATGCAGGATAGAAATGTAAATGTAGTCACCGGTTCTAACTCTAGCTCAACAGAAATTAAATTTCCCACTTCTAAAAAACAAATACAAATTCCAATTTCCACCGGATTAGGGGTGGATAACATAACCAGCAATAAGACTTGGCCGAATACGATTCACGCCCAAAATTCAACGTTAGTCCCAATAAAAAGCCAAAAATCTCCACAACGCAAAAACGCACAGGGAGCTAAGGTACAGAATCCGCCGCAAGTGGAGCATCTCTTTCGCAAGTTCGGGAGGCGCCCACCGAGGAGAGCGAGTTGAGAGCTGATAGGGGGGAGAGGCCGAGAGGGCACCGCTTTGGAGATGAACGAGACGGCGCGGAAGAGACACACCTTAGGGTTAACAACCCGGCTACTCACCCTCGAAAAAAAAGACGAATACTCAGGGCATCCACGGGAGAAGTAATCCTAGACGTAGAGATCCACCGGGACCAACCTCAGCCATCGGTGAACTGCAGATCCATGATAACGCTGAACTGGACCTTTCCGTGGTTGACAAATGGCCGCGTTCGATTTTGGCCCACGTCGGAGACTCTTGGAAAATAATTCAGGCTGAACATGGAGTGGGCTTAAGTGGGACTCACTGAGCCCATCCCACTAAATCATGGGAGCAGCTAGTTGGCGAGCGCTTTGGAAGCCTCCCAACGATCATTTGAAGGTGCGCTCTCACCGGTCGCCACGTGTCACGCTCCGGGTGCTTTCTCTGAATTTTGTTTTTCTTTTTTTTCACGCGTTTTCGGCATTTTAAACGATTTTTCTGGGTTTTTTTTGACTTTTTAGTTTTCCACCGATCTTTTTTTATCTTTTGAACCCAGAAAATGGGAAAAAAATTGCGCAAAAAACACTTTTTTTCTTCCACTTCCTAAAGGGGGGAGAACGGTTGTGTTTTAGCGAAAAACATGTTTTCGGCTTTTTAAACGGCCATGCTTTCACGAGAGGCATAACCATGCCTCTCTGAAACAAAAAAATACATGTTCCTTATTTATTTTTTTCTTCCTCAAGAGGCAAGGTTTTGCTTTCTCGAGAGGCACGGTTGTGCTTTTGTGAGAGACAAAGTCATGCCTCTCGGGAACTGAAAAAAACATGTTTTCTGGTGTTTTTTCTTCTGCGACAGACACGTTTTTGCTTTCACGAGAGGCACGCTCGGAAACGAAAAAACGTGTTTTCTGTTTTTTTTCCTTCCGCTAGAAGGTACGGTTGTGCTTTCGCGAGAGGCACGGCCGTGCCTCTCCGAAACGGAAATAAACGTGTTTTATGTAATTTTTTCCTTCCGCGAGAGGTACGGTTGTGCTTTGCGAGAGGCACGGCCGTGCCTTTCGGAAAGGAAAAAAGATGCTTTCGCTTCGGGTCTTTTGTCTGTTTTTTTGTCCATTTTTTCGTGAAAAAAATGTTCGTCAAAACCTATCAACACAAGATCTAATTTTAAAGATCTCGACAGGAGGAATCCAATGATGAAAACGATTCGAAATTTGAACACATGATTTAAGAGATAATACATTTTGAATAAACGGATGTACGAAAAAAGGGAAAACTCCTAGGTTGCTACAAGTGGCGCGCGCATGCAAGGCGCCACTTGTCGCAACATGAGGAGATGGGAGTGATCTTTGAAAAAAAATACTCCTTAATTAGTGATTTCGCTTAATCATCTCTGTTTATATGGGAAATGCAAGAGAGCAACTAGTCAAGAAGCGCTCCTTATGAAGGCGGCGAGCGAATGATTCGGAGCGCTCCACGTGCTAGTTCCCTATTTTTCCTTTCCGGATTTTGGTTTCGTACCTTTTGAAGTTCGCCCATCGTACTACTTGTGTTTTTTGATTTTTCTCTTTTCGCGCGATAACACATAGAAAACCCCAACATGCGTGATGTTGGTTCCATGATTCCTGTATTTTTAACTTTATGTATTTCATTGTATTTTCGGAAAATGGAGATTTATGGGGTGATTACGGATGAGGGCTTCCAACACTATCAAATGTCAATTTCCACTAAGAAAATAAACTTTCTATAACATTACAATGCCTCGGTGCGCGGCTCCTGCTCGCCTTCGACTCGTTAAATTTTCATAAACATCTTGAAGGGGGGCATAGGTCGAAGTGTGTTGGTTGTGCATCTTAGTGCATCCGGCTTCGCTAGCAAACGGTGCCTCCGTCGCGCAGCTCCTGCTTGCCTCCGACTCGTTAAATTTTCATAAACATCTTGAAGGGGCATAGGTCGAAGTGTGTGTTGATCTTGCAGTGCGTTGGTCATGCAGCTTGGTGCATTTGGCTTCGTCGGCGCACGACTCTTGCTCGCCTTCATTTCATTAAATTTTCATAAACATCTTGGAGGGGGCATAGGTCGAAGTGTGCGTTGGTCATGCAGGGTGTTGGTCATGCAGCGTGTTGGTCGTGCAGCTTGGTGCATCCAGCTTCGCCGGCACACGGCACCTCCGGCATGGGTATGAATCCTCTAGAGGCATGGGAATGCACTGCTGCAGAGACATCCTATACAAACAACTTTTACATCCTTTTCACGACAGACTTTTAAACCATCGTTTGCGTGTGTGTGTGCGCGCGCGCGATAGGGGGTCCTTTCAACACGACCCAGAAACCGTCGCTGATAGGTCCTCCGGTCACAACGCAGGGTAAAAAGAGCTCGTGTGGGGCGAGCCGTCGGAGACAGTTATACGGGCCCAATAGTTGTACATCTCACACAATGAATCCCAGACAAATGTTTTCATTCGTATGTATATCGCACACAATTTTTTATGTGGAAATGTTTGTGCAACGTGCCTTAACGCAAACATTTTCGGGCAGAAGTCGTGTGTGATTTTTTATTGATCCAACACGCCTGCTTCCTAGAAATTGTGTGGGTTGTTTGACTCATCGCCCGTGTTGTATTGGAAATTTTCTACAATAGAAAAACCCAATAAGCAGGCTAATTGGCCTATCATTGATAATCCATTTAGTAATCAAATTGACATTTCATATCAAACACACCATATATTTCATATATGTATTATGGCAACCAGGATTTCATAATTGAATTATATCAGCGTACAACATCAGATAGCTTCAGCACTCAGTTACACCATTTAGGAATGTAGCTAGCTACGCCATTACACAACAACACCAAGTTTCACATGCAACATCTAAAACCTTTAGAAAGTAGCATCCTATACGGTAAATAGACAGATGAATCTCATCTGAAAAACTATTGAAGCGAAAGGCGAATATTGAGCCTTCAATGATGTTGAATGTTCTTGCAACCTTAGTCTAGTGGCTATGGATAATTGCCCACCCAACCATCGTCCTCTTAAGGAAGACTTCAATATTGTACCATGGGTGTTGAATAAATACCTTCCTCGCCTCTTAACCATGCAGGTGGTTTTAGAGGTAATCATCGGTGAACTACTTTGGAAAGGACTGAAAACAAAGATATACATAAATATATGTTCTAAATTTTGAAATGGCGCAAAGGAAAAAACAAGGTGAAAGAGTTAGTACCATCCTATAGTTGACTAATGCCTTCTTCATTGTGCAAACAAAGATCTTCCTGGTATTCATCACTAGTTTCTTTATCCTAACAATCTTTCTGTGTTTCTTGACTTGACTGATATTCATGCACATCTCATTTCCCCATATGCAAAATGGGCCGAACAGTGGGTCTAAACCTCTGACAGCAGACCTACACGTGCAAGGCTAAACTGTTAAAAACCTAAATATTAGAATGATTCCTGGAATTGCACAATAATGTCCTGTTAGCCAAAGTACCATGCATGTGCAAACCTTGATGGTAAACCTCACTGCTTCCCATTGTTTCCTGCAACACATATAAGACAAATATTGATCAAGTTAAGTGAGAGTTGGCATACTATCAATAGAATATGTTAATGAAAAATAAACAAATTTCGGATCCAACAAATTAATACGACACACATGGAAAAAACAGTTAACCAAACCAAGCATGCTAAACAACTTGGAAATATAGCAATTGTATATGTTTCTCATGTATTTAGTGCAACCAAATTTGATTCATTTCTCACATGCATAACAATACAAAATTGTACCCACAACAAATGAACATCACATTGCAGAATTGAACAAAATAGTTAATTGCACAACACAACAAATGAACCAAACAGTTAACTGAGCACCACATTGCAGAATATAACATATACGAGAAGATCATACAGTTAACCAAACCAAGGTAGCTTTGTCACATTCTTCCTGTTGAATGCGAGATTACTATTGTCCATTTGGATTAAGTTTTTTGACAGACACTTTCTCATTGATGGACACATTGAACACCATAAAAAAGTTTCAGATGGACAAAAGGGCTTCTGAACGTGCTCGGCTTCTATTTACAACAACTTGTTTTCATGTACTAGTAGACTTTCTGGTCCATGATCTTGATTTTATGGATCAGACCGATCCATTTCACTTTGACTATTCAAAACTTTGGTTGAGTTGGTTGTTATTGTCCTGTTTAAACTGGATTTTGTGTAAACCCGATGAACAATTAATCATCATGCTTTTGTACCTTCTGTGAGCTGGGGTCAGATATTGTTGCCCTTTTCAACTCGGCTTTAACCCATATATTCTTTCATACAAACCGGAGCTTCTATCAAGAAGCCTCATGGTTCCGAGAGTGAACTTGGTCACATGATCTGGTCGCGAAACGACATACGTTGTATCTTCCTGCCTTGATTTATTTTACAGAGGCAACATGCAACTGTGCTAAACATATGAAATTATTCAGGGTTCGTTTCGCCTTTTTATACATTGATTTTCCTAGTCATTTTTAACAAATAGCCACCATGTTTTTATCGCAAATGATCGTATTAGTCAAACCATGGGCGTTCAACTAACCATTTACTACCCGTGGGCAGTTGTTTGATTAGACGGGACGACTGTGAGTAGTCCATTGCGCATGCTGCGAGCACTGCAATTTATTACTGGTTTTGGACTTTTGTTTCGGCCGCCGAGGACCGCCGACGAGGATCGCCGCCTACTACAAGATGGAAAACGAGCCGGCCAACAAGCGGGGGCGGGTCGAGCCAGAATCGCAAGAGCCTCCGGCGAACGTGGACTTCATTAAGAGCCTCCCTGACGAGATGTTGGTAACCATCATATCCCACCTCCACGTCAAATATGGCGTGCAGACCATTTCCTCTCACGGCGGTGGCGCCCTCTCTAGCGTTGCACCCCCTGGACCTCATTATCGACCACGAGTTCTACAACGGGGAGCAGCAATGCCTGGATGCATTGTCCCACGTCCTCGCACGCACCCTGGGCCGGCCAGACGCCTTGCCATCGGCAGGCTCAATCCCCACAACAAGACCGAACCCAGGTTGCACTACTGGTTCCTATCCCCAGCCCTGGATCGGCTCGAGGAGCTCAGCCTTCATGCTAGACATCCTTGCTCGCTGTCGTTGTCCGTGTTCCGCCTCGTGCCCACGCTGCGCCGCACTACATTCAGGCGGTGCATTTTCCCTCGGATCGATATCGCATGCGCTCTCCTAAACTTAAGCACCTCGAGCTCGTTGCCATCCGCATCTCGAAGGAGGATTTGGAGCGCCTGCTCGTCGGGTGTACATCGCTCGAGTACCTTCGTCTTCATGGGATGGATGGATTCAGTAGCCTCCACATCACCTCGAGGAATGTTCGTGCGACTTATGCGCATTGCTGGCGCTGCCCAAGGCTGCCACTTGAGGTGTTTCACGATATTGTCATTGAGAATGCGCCTTTCCTCGAGAGATTGCATGTACATGATAAATTAGGTCCAGCAAGAATCAGGGTCATTCACACACCGGAATTGATAGTTGTCGGTGTCAAAACCGGCGGATCTCGGGTAGGGGGTCCCGAACTGTGCGTCTAGGCGGATGGTAACAGGAGACAAGGGACACGATGTTTTTACCCAGGTTCGGGCCCTCTCGATGGAGGTAAAACCCTACTCCTGCTTGATTAATATTGATGATATGGGTAGTACAAGAGTAGATCTACCACGAGATCAGAGAGGCTAAACCCTAGAAGCTAGCCTATGGTATGATTGTTGTTCGTCCTATGAACTAAAACCCTCCGGTTTATATAGGCACCGAAGAGGGTTAGGGTTACACAGAGTCGGTTACAATGGTAGAAGATCTACATATCCGTATCGCCAAGCTTGCCTTCCACGCCAAGGGAAGTCCCATCCGGACACGGGACGAAGTCTTCAATCTTGTATCTTCATAGTCCAGGAGTCCGGCCAAAGGTGATAGTTCGGCTATCCGAACACCCCCTAATCCGGGACTCCCTCAGTAGCCCCCGAACCAGGCTTCAATGGCGATGAGTCCGGCGCGTAGATTGTCTTCGGCATTGCAAGGCGGGTTCTTCTCCAAATCCTGTGTACCTGTTGAATGGCGTCCGGCTTCCTGTAAATATTGCGCTCCTCGGCTTCCACGCCCAATAATGGCCATCTTCCACGTGTTGAACGAATGCGAAAAGCCAGGCTATTTTTACATTTACCCCCCTAGCTGCGCAAATGAGCCACCTATAAAAGAGGCGAGGATCTAGATCCGAATCACACCATCCTCCCTTCACGAGCATTCATCAGAGCGCATCTGACAGAAATCCATTCCATCATGGACAGTCGACGCGGCTCCTCCTCTCGCCCTCCCAGCCCTCGGCCTGGAGATTGGGAGGGATGCTCCGTCCCGTACAGCGAGTTAGTGACGCTCCAAACCAAGGGATTTCTTCCCCAGCCTTCATGGTTCCGGTTCGAGTAGGACTCGCCACCTATAAGGGCGGAAAGCAAGCGGAGAGTGTCCCCAGCCCCTCCAAAGGAGAGCGGGTATGCCTTGTCTCTTATTTGATAAGAGGGCTCGGATTTCCAATTCATCCATTTCCCCGGGGGCTCCTGGAGTTCTACGGCCTCCAGTTGCACAACCTTACGCCTGCCTCCATTTTGCACATTGCGGGCTTCGTGGCCCTTTGCGAGCTGTATTTGGGCATTGAGGCTCATTTTGCACTGTGGAAGAAGTTGTTCTGCCTTGTGCCCCGTTCTCAAGAGGGGTCAATATATCAAGTGGGCGGAGCCGAACTATGGCGCATCGCCGGGACCGGGTATCTATTCGGAACTCCGAAGAAGGCGTCTGAAGACTGGCCTTCGGAATGGTTTTATATAGAAGATGTCCCCTGCCGGACCCTGTTCGGATCGGCCTCCCCGAGTTCAATAACGCTCCTTTGAAGAAACGCCTAAGCTGGCGTCCACGGAGCCCTCAGAAGGAAAATGACACGGATGTCCTTTACTTGATGAGCCGAATAAGGTTGTTAGCTCATTCCGGACTGACCATGATCGGGGTCATGGCCACATGCATTATGCGAGGGGTGCAGCCGCTCCAGTATAGAGGCCACCCCATGTGGGATTTCAACAGGGAGGATGATGCCACCCGCTGCGGCCGTAAGGGGCCGGGATCGGCCGCCGATCTGATGAAGATATTGTCCGCATTGTACAAGGGAGAAGAGGAGGAATTTCTCCGCGTCAATCCACGGGACGGATTTTCTATGTACAATCCTCCAAGCTGGGTAAGCGGACATTTCTTTTTGCCCATCCGATCCATATTCCCATAGTCAAGTATCTCATTTTGCGATTTCGACGCAGGAACTGCGCTAGGCCGTAAGGGATATAAACAGCCCGCCTCCACAACCCGAGGATCCAGAGCGGTTCCTCGATCCGGCCTCCCAAGAGGATCCGGACATATCGGTGGAGCTGATTGATGGGGTATTTCACCAACTGAGCATCGATAATGCCTTGGTCGCCATTACGACCGATTACCCCGGAATACTTCCAGCCTCACAGGTAATTGAGACCGAAGTCCCAACACTTTGAAAATGACCCATCCGTGCTTATTTTTGATCACCGTATACCAATGGTGTTTCGCAGGGGAAGTCCTTGAGGCGGAAGGACGAGCCTGCGACGGCTAGTCAACAAGGGACAGCAAGGCCCAACAGGCTGAAAAGAAGTGCAGTCCAGATTGAAACGCCGGTGCAACGGTATGGCGTGCCATCTTACTCCCAGATTTTATTCCCGGGAGGCATACTAACGCTCGTGCCTTTTCAGGAAGAAGAGCGCTCGCCGGACTGTATCCGGAGAGGTTGCCAATCAATCCTCCGCTCGCCAGGCTCCAAAGCCAGGTCTAGAAGTGGGGGCGAACACGAGGCGTGCGTCGGATGCTCCCCCGACAGAGGATGCCGACAGGTTATGTGCCACCAATTTTGAGGTGGAGAGTGCCATGAATCACAAGCATCGCCGGACAGTTCTTCGTGACGCATGTTTCTCCCTAGAGGCATTGGATGCCTTCAATTCGGGAGATGCGCACCTCCGTGCCGCTCAAAATGGTCTAGCCAGAGCCACATAGCAGTATGTAAAAGACATACGGGTGAGAAAATTTGACAGTTATATATGCCAGTAGCCCCCGAGACTTGAAATAGTTAGAATAACTGATTTAAGGATCATTTATTGTGCAGGATCTTACAGAAAAGAATACCGAACTGTCCCAGGAGCTGGAGGAGTGCAAAGCCCAACTTGAGGCCGCACTAGCCGCAGCGGGGGAAGCCAAAGAGACCCCCTCTGGTACTATATGCTTCAAAAGATAAGTAATTTGTGAAGTGCGGCGTGTGTATAATTCTGACAATAATATTGCAGATGGTGCCGGGATAGATCTAGACAAGCAACAGCTCATGCGCCGGTTAAAGGCCGGCGAGAATGTGCTTACAAGGGTGAGGCAAGAGAGAAATAATCTCCAAGATGCCAACACCCAGCTGGGTGAGGAACTAAAGGATGTTCGTGCCCAGCTGTCTGACTCCGTTAAGGAGAATCGGCGGCTTCGACGCAGCATTTTTAGTAAGTGCTTGAACGAACTTTGAAAAAGAGTTCGGCGAGGAAGTCGACTAACAGAGTTATGTCTGTAGGTATGCTCATAGGCCGTCCTACAGAGGAAATGCTCGGTTCTACGGGTGACCTTCTTCCCGAGCTCTTGCAACTGCACGAACGAGTTCGGCAGGTGATGAAAGGCGTCGCCCAGGCCTTGTGGCCATCTGTCTCCCTGCCCGAAGGCCTTGGAGAGCTTGCAGAGAGGCTTCAGGGAGCGCGGCGGTGCTTCCGCTTATGGAAGATATCGGCCTGCCATCAAGGCGCCAGGGAGGCCTGGGCCATGGTGAAGACGCGGTACACGAAGGCTGGCCCAAACCACATGGCCGAGGTCGGACCTGTGGGGCCCGATGGGAAGGAGATCCCTGTGAGCTTAGTGTACAGCCAAGTAGAATTGGCCGCAAAGTATTCCCAACAGGACGGTAAACTAGACAACCTGTTGGATGGCATTGAAGAGGAATATGCCCAGTCAAGTTGACTATGTAATTTAAGATGACATGTAAAATGCCTTCTAGCCGGATTGTAGATCGTTTGTCATAGCGGACCTTTTCGCTTCAACCTTGGGACCCGATAGTCCGGAGTGTGTCCGAATACCCTCACATTTATGGAAGAAGCGAGGCATGCGTGGAGACCAGGCGTAGGGGTCATTAGTGCTTTATCAGAAAAGTGCCCAACTAGTTATGTTATATTACATGGTTAGTAAGAAACATCTTCCAGGGAGAATAGTTCCGTTAGGGGTTCCTTTCCCTGGGAGGCATGCCCTAAAGTGCATGTCCGGACTGCGAAAAATGCAGAAAAACATCTGGGGGCAGATAAATAAATAAATGAGAAATCATCTTTTAGTTCACCGACCGAATATTCCCTTAAGAACGCTAGCTTTCGGCTTCACCCAGTCTGAGGTACACATCCGGCTGACCCGGCAGTAACAATCGCAGAGGTTCTCCCTTTACCACCTAGCCGAACAATCGGGAACGTAGGGGTAAGCGCAGGAGCCAGGCAACCCAGCTTGGCCAAAACTTAAGTCATATCGATGCATATAATGGTGAATAAAAGATACATGCGGAAGTGTGACACATGTGCTGGGCATGAAGCCCGTATAAATAAGCTTCTGTTAAAGAAGCCCCCAGGTATAATGATCGCAGATAGCGCGTCAAGTGTGTGCGAACAAAGCGCGAACGAGCCTTCAAAGGCTGTAAGAGAAAAGGAGGGAGAAGGGGAGAAATATGAGACAACTATTGTATAAAATATAGACGGAGGAAGGAGACGAACTCAGAATCTGGCGCTAGGCGTAGAATCTTTGGAGACGGGTTGCGTTCCATGGGTTTGGCTCGAGTCAGTTATCCGATGCATCTCGCAGACGGTACGCTCCACCGGTCAGGACTTGGTCGATGATAAAGGGACCTTCCCATTTGGGCTTGAGTTTGTCCTTTTTCTTGTCCGGCAGGCGTAGAACTAACTCGCCAATGTTGTAAGTTTTGGCCCGTACTTCTCTGCTTTGATATCTTCGAGCTTGCTGTTGATAGAATACGGAATGGGATTTTGCCACGTCATGCTCCTCCTCCAATGGGTCCAAACTGTCCTCCCGATCGAGCTCGGTTTCTCTTTCTTCGTACATGCGCACGTGAGGTGAGTCATGAATTATGTCGCAGAGCAGAACTGCCTCTGCGCCGTATACCATAAAGAATGGTGTAAATCCGATGGTGCGATTCGGAGTGGTCCGCAGCCCCAGAGTATACAGTCGAGCTCCTCTACCCAGTGCGTGTTAGATTCCTTGAGGGACCGCACTAATCTGGGTTTGATGCCGCTCATGATTAGACCATTTGCTCGCTCGACTTGACCGTTAGTTTGAGGGTGATAGACTGAAGCATAGTCGAGCTTGATGCCCATGTTTTTGCACTAGAGTTTGACCTCGTCGGCCGTAAAGTTCTTGCCGTTATCAGTGATGATGCTATGGGGGACGCCGTAACGGTGTACGACCCCTGATATGAAGTCTATCACCGGTCCGGATTCGGCCGTCTTAATAGGTTTGGCCTCTATCCATTTGGTGAATTTATCCACCATGACCAATAGGTATTTTTGCTTGTGGGTTCCTCCTTTAAGGAGTCCAACCATCTCAAGCCCCCAGACCGCGAAGGGCTAGGTTATGGGTATAGTTTTGAGGGCAGTGGGTGGCATGTGGCTTTGATTAGCAAAGAGCTGGCAACCGACGCATCGTTGGACTAAGTCTTGAGCATCTGCCCGGGCCGTCGGCCAATAAAATCCTATACGGAAGGCATTGCCTACAAGGGCCCGGGCTGCGGCGTGGTGCCCGCCGAGTCCGGCATGAATTTCAGCCAGAAGATTCCGCCCTTCATCTTCGGAGATACACCTTTGAAGGACTCCGGTTGTGCTTTTCTTGTAAAGCTCTCCCTCATGAACCTTGTAGGCTTTAGATCGCCGCACTATGCAGCGGGCCTCATTTTGGTCCTCGAGAAGTTCCTGCCTGGTTAGGTAGGCTAGGAATGGTTCCATCCACGGGGCGATGACTGCCATTATTACGTGGGCTGAGGGTGTTACTTCGTTGGCAGAACCACCAATTGTGTCAGAATGTTCGGTGTCGGGCAGTGCGGTTGGGTCCGGGTTATTATTTCCGGACTCCCCCTCCTATAGTACGGATGGCTTAAACAGCCTCTCTAGGAAGATGTTGGGAGGGACGGCATCGCGCTTTGCGCCAATGCGTGCCAATACGTCTGCTGCCTGGTTGTTATCCCGGGCTATATTGTGAAATTCGAGCCCTCGAACCGAGCTGACATTTTTAGGACGGCGTTGCGATAGGATGCCATTTTCAAATCCTTGGCATCGAAGTCTCCATTTATTTGGGATATCGCGAGGTTCGAATCCCCGCGCACCTCTAGGCGTTGAATGCCCATGGAGACTGCCATCCGGAGACCATGTAGGAGGGCCTCGTATTCGGCTGCGTTGTTTGAGTCCGTATACATTATCTGGAGTACGTATTGAACTGTATCTCCGGTTGGGGACGTCAGAACGACGCCAGCCCCCAGACCAGCCAACATTTTGGAGCCGTCGAAGTGCATGATCCAGTTGGATTATGCCTCGTACTCTTTAGGGAGTTCGGCTTCAGTCCATTCGGCGACGAAGTCAGCCAAAACTTGCGACTTAATAGCTCGCCGTGGCTTATAGGTTATGTCAAACGGGAGAAGCTCAATGGCCCATTTGGCAATCCGGCCCGTCGCGTCGCGGTTGTTTATAATGTCGTTAAGGGGTACTTCGGAGGCTATTGTTATCGAACACTCTTGAAAGTAGTGTCGCAGCTTCCGGGATGCCATAAACACCGCGTACACTATCTTTTGATAATGCGGGTACCGTGACTTGCATGGAGTTAGGATAGTGGACATGTAGTAAACTGGTTTTTGAAGGGGGAACTTGTGTCCGTCCGTTTCTCGTTCGACAACGAGCACCGCGCTCACAACTTGATGAGTTGCCGCGATATATAATAGCATTGGTTCGCCCATGTTGGGCGCGGCCAGGACCGGGTTTGTTGCCAATATGGCTTTTATTTCTTCGAGTCCGACCATGGCGGCATCCGTCCACTTGAAGTGTTCGGTGCGTCAGAGGAGGCGATAAAGGGGTAATGCCTTTTCTCCCAAACGGGAGATAAAGCGGCTTAGAGCCGCCACACATCCAGTCAATTTTTGTATTTGTTTGAGGTCCTTTGGGATATCCAATTGTGACAGAGCTCGGATCTTGGCTGGGTTTGCTTCAATTCCTCTGCCGGATACAATGAAGCCAAGAGCTTTCCGGCTGGTACGCCGAAAACGCATTTCTCCGGGTTGAGCTTGATGTCATATGTACGGAGATTATCGAATGTGAGCCTCAAGTCGTCTACTAGAGTTTCCACATGCTTGGTTTTAACGACCACATCGTCTACGTATGCCTCCACTGTTTTGCCGATCTGGTTTGCCAGACATGTCTGAATCATGCGCTGATATGTTGCGCCGGCGTTTTTGAGCCCGAAGGGCATTGTGTTGAAGCAGAATGGGCTGTATGGGGTGACGAATGCCGTTGCGGGTTGGTCAGGCTCCGCCATCTTAATTTGGTGGTAGCCGGAGTATGTGTCGAGGAAGCACAATGAATCGTGTCTTGCGGTAGCGTCGATAATTTGATTGATACGGGGGAGGGGGAAGGGATCCTTTGGGCAAGCCTTGTTGAGGTCCTTAAAATCGACGCATAGGCGCCAGGATTTGTCCTTCTTTGGTACCATCACCAGGTTTGCTAGCCAGTCCGGATGTTTTATATCTCTGATGAATCCGGCCTCTAATAGTTTGGCTAGCTCCTCTCCCATGGCCTGTGAGGGGGTCCTGGATTAGGGGGTGTCCGGATAGCCGAACTATCACCTTTGGCCGGACTCCTGGACTATGAAGATACAAGATTGAAGACTTCGTCCCCTGTCCGGATGGGACTTTCCTTGGCGTGGAAGGCAAGCTTGGTGATACGGATATGTAGATCTCCTACCATTGTAACTGACTCTGTGTAACCCTAGCCCTCTTCGGTGCCTATATAAACCGGAGGGTTTTAGTCTGTAGGACGAACAACAATCATACCATAGGCTAGCTTCTAGGGTTTAGCCTCTTTGATCTCGTGGTAGATCTACTCTTGTACTACCCATATCATCAATATTAATCAAGCAGGAGTAGGGTTTTACCTCCATCGAGAGGGCCCGAACCTAGGTAAAAACATCGTGTCCCTTGTCTCTTGTTACCATCCGCCTAGAGCCCTAGACGCACAGTTCGGGACCCCCTACCCGATATCCGCCGGTTTTGACACCGACATTGGTGCTTTCATTGAGAGTTCCTCTGTGTCATCATCTTTAGGCCCGATGGCTCCTCCGATCATCAACAATGATGTAGTCCAGGGTGAGACTTTTTTCCCCGGACAGATCTTCATATTCGGCGGCTTTGCACTGCGGGCCAATTCGCTTGGCCGTCTGGAGCAGATTGAAAGCTACGCCCCTGGCCATCAGGTCAGATTTGGAAGTTTGAACTACGCGGCTGACGTCCGCGGAGAGTTGATCTTCGACGGGTTCGGGCCATAGCCAAGCGCACCACACTGTCACGATGGGCATGATCTAGCTCTGCCGCCGAACAGTGCCCTGGGGGCCGCACCTGTGCCCCCTCCGACCCTTAGTTCGGAGCTGATTGCGCCGATCGAGGACGGGTGGCTATACTCTGCCTCGGGGGCTGCGATCTCTACGGCGATTGAGCCGAACACCAACCCTGTCCTTTGCAAAGCTCGCGACTCCAAGGGGCCAGACACTTCTTTGGACCCCGAACCTTCCGCGCCCCCGCCAATCGAATTTGATTGGGCGCCGATCATGGAGTTCACCACCGCGGACATCTTTCAGCACTCGCCCTTTGGCGACATCCTGAATTCACTAAAGTCTCTCTCTTTATCAGGAGAGCCCTAGCCGGATTATGGTCAGCAAGGTTGGGATGCGGACGACAAAGGAATTCAAAGCCCACCCACCGCCCACTTCGTAGCCACTGTCGAAAGTTTAAACGACGTTCTCGATTTCGACTCCGAAGACATCGACGGTATGGACGACGATGTAGGAGATAAACATGAACCAGCACCTATAAGGCACTGGACAGCCACCTCATCTCACGATGTATACATGGTGGACACACCTAAAGGAAGCGACGACGAGGAATAACGGGACGCCACGAGGGATCATTCCCTCGAAAAGCAGTCAAAACAGCGACGTAAGCGCTGCTCAAAATCCCGCCTCGACAAAGACAGCAGCCATACAGACCCAGCCTTAGAGCAGGGCAAACCGGTGGACGACGAACATGCCATCGAGCAACCGTCTGAACAGGACAACCTGGCTAAACAATCCGTCCCCGGCGAAGATAACAGTCCGGACGATCTCACGCTGGACAAGTTGCTGGAGCAGAAGAACCTCCACAAAAGGCTCGTCGCCGCTGCGCGGAGCCTGAAAAAGCAGAAGCGGAAGCTCAAAACAGCAGAAGATGCGCTCAAGATCAGATGGAGCAAAGTACTCAACACCACAGACAAATACGACGATAGTCACTGAACAAAGAGCTACCCGAAGCGAAAACTACTGCCCGAATTTGATTAGGAGACCGTAGAGAGCCCCGCAATCAAAGAACAAGGAGACCACCCGGTCGGATAGATGACCCCATGGCAAACGTAGAGTGGCAAACGACGCCATACACAAGCCGGCACGCGATCCGCACATGGATTTGCATCAAAAAGATGGCCCAGTTAGATCTATTTACGGGCCAAGAAAGCAAGCTCTAGTAAGCAATGCAACACATCAAGCATCTGAATATTATGGTACACCTAAATATAGGGGTGCCGCACATCCCCTATGTTTCACCGATGAGGTTCTGGATTACGAATTTCTAGCGGGATTCAAGCCCGTAAACATAGAGGCATACGACGGAACAACAGACCCTGGAGTCTGGATTGAGGATTACATCCTCCACATACACATGGCTAGAGGAGATGACCTCCATTCCATAAAATACTTACCCCTCAAGCTCAAAGGGCCAGCCCGGCATTGGCTCAAAAGCCTCCCCGAAAACACCATTGGAAGTTGGGAGGAGCTCGAGGATGCTTTTCGGGCAAATTTTCAAGGGACCTATGTCCGACCTCCGGATGCAGACGATTTAAGTCACATAACTCAACAACCCGGAGAGTCAGCCCGAAAATTCTGGAACAGATTCCTTACTAAAAAGAACCAAATAGTCGACTGTCCGGACGCCGAAGCCTTAGCAGCTTTCAAACATAATGTCCGAGATGAATGGCTCGCCAGACACCTTGGCCAAGAAAGGCCAAGAACAATGGCCGCATTAACAAGCCTCATGACCCGCTTTTGCGTGGGAGAGGATAGCTGGCTGGCAAGATGCAGTACCAGCGACCCAAGTACATCCGAAGTCAGGGATGGAAATGGGAAACCGCGATGAAGCAAGGACCAGCGTCAGAGCAAGGGAAACTACCCGAAGAGCACGACAGTTAACGCCGGATTCAAAAGCTCACGGGAGGATCATAAAAAACTGCCCCTTAAGGATAACAAGGACGAGCTATCTAACTTAAACAAAATCTTGGACAAGATATGCCAAAGCCACAGTACTCCCGGGAAGCCTGCAAACCATACCCACAGAGATTGTTGGGTCTTCAAGTAGTCCAGCAAACTCAACGCCGAACACATGTGGCTCGACACACCAAGCGAGGACGATGACAAACCCCACAAGCAGAGCACCGAAAACAAAAGAATTTCCCACAACAAGTCAAAACAGTAAACTCACTTTACGTGACAAAAGGGAAAAACAGAACGGCGCCCATAGATATACGCGCCATACGGCCTATCCCAGAGGAGTCCCGCCACTGGTTGTTAAAACCAATCACCTTCGACCATCGAGATTACTCTAGAAGTATCCGGAATGCAGGATGGACTGCCTTGATATTAGATCCGATAATCGACGGACTCCAATTTACACAAGTCCTAATGGACGGCGGCAGTGATCTAAACCTGCTATATCAGGACACAATCCGCAAAATGGGGATAGACCCAACCAAAATTCGCCATAGCAACACTTCCTTTCAAGGGGTAATGCCAGGCCCATATGCCCATTGTACGGGCTTTCTATTGCTAGAAGTTGTGTTCGGCTCACCCGACAACTTTCGCCGTGAAAAGTTAACCTTCCACCTCGCCCCATTCACAAGTAGCTACCAAGCACTAGTGGGACGCGAAGCTTTCGCCTGCTTTAACGCAATACCGCATTATGCATCCCTCACACTTAAAATGCCCGGTCCGCGAGGCATCATCTTCTTAAAGGGAAATATCGAATGTTCCTCGAGCGCGGAAGATTGTGTGACTGCCTTGACAGCCACACACTAAACCGGCTTCACTAATCAAAGCACCTAAAACAGGTCATTCAGACCCCGGACACGGGTAGACGAGTCCGGCGTAAACATACAAGGGCTTACTAACCGCATGCTCCCGCACAAGGGGCTCCGCGCATGTACAACAAGAGACATTAAAGCTCAATTTTATTCATTTTTTGAATTGTACTTTGTTTATTTAGTATAACGTACATTTTCGCACGATCTTTTTCAACTAAGTTCCTCTCTTTTACAGATGAACACCATGCTACACCCGTCTAGGATACGGCACAACGGAGACACATGCGCAGACGTGCAGTAGGGACCCGTTGCAAGGATTCTTTTCAGATTAAGACCCTGCGTAAACCATTTTTACTGTCTCTTGTTGATACACATCCCCCGGTTTCTTGCTATAACCGAGGAGGAGGCTGGCGTTTTGGCATGGGCCACGTCAGAATTTTGCGCGTACCTGGACACCAGGGGCTTATTACCAAGGGCGTTGTTCAGCCCGTTTTCATAAAGACCGAATACCTTAGGGAGTGTTCGGCATCTCGAGTTAGGCCTTATATGCATCAGCTCCGAATCATGTCTTTGGTCAAATGTTGGGTTTGCCCGGCTCCTGTGTTTTGCTGCCTTACGTTCCGCTCTATCGGCTAATGCGGCACCAGGAGAACTACTACGATTGTGCCCCGGTTCGTCCAGGCGAGCACCTCAGTAGAGAAAGCCGAAAACTGACTGTCATGATATAGCGTGAGACTGGTCAACCACTCGATGCCCCCCCGAAATCTATAGGATTCCTCTGCATTGACGAAGGGCCGTTTCCCGGTCAGGCACATACGCGCCCCGAATTCGGGTAAGCGCGGTGCCCCTAGGGGCTATATAGTAGCCCCACTGTCAAACTCCTATGGCTAAGTGAAAGTGATAAAGCATTATAGTCCGGTTGCCTAGTTTGCTGCGCTACCACCTCCTTTATAGGACCAAGACGTTGGATCAAGTGTGAAAATGCGCCTTTTGCAAACACCCCGCATTATATGCATGGGGGCTGAAGCCGAAGACTGCCATCTTTTAGGTTATATACACAGATACATTAACGGCCGCACATGAGGTATTTTAATTCTTGAAGGCACAAGTATAAAAAGCTTTTATATTTCATCGAAACATTGTTTCAAAATAATACATGTTATTCGAACATAATATCCTTCGAGCACTGCGTCTCTATTAAACGAGCGCCCTACAGAACTTCATGAAAATAATGCTCGATAGGTACTCGGCTTCCTTCCGAATCTTGGGATGCAACATCGGTGGCCTTCATCTCCGCCCAGTATGTCTTGACACGGGCAAGAGCCATCCGCGCACCCTCTATGCATGCTGACCTCCTCATTGCATTGATATGCGGCACCGCACCAAGGAACTGTTGCACCAAGCCAAAATAACTCTTCGGCTCGGGTCTTTTCGGCCACAAAAGACTCACGACATCCTTCATGGCAAGTCTGGATAACCTATTCAGCTCCGCCCATTCGGCCAAGCGATCGGTTAATGTAAGTGTGCGCTCTGGATTATGGAACTGCGACCAGAAAACCTTTTCCATTTCGTGATCCTTTTGATCTCGGAAGTGTTCGGCCGTGTCCACGGCACTTGCCGCCAAGTCCAGATAAGCACCCTCCGCACTCCATAGCCGGTCCAACTGAGCATATTTAGGATGCGTGAACTTCCTCCGCAGCAGGAAGGGCTTTCCAGCCGCGATATCTCCGGCCTGACGCAGCTCCTCCTTCATAGCTCTCATCGCAGAGCGAGCATCCTTGGCCTCGGTAGTGGCCCTCTTCAGGTCCTCTTGCACCGCTCGATCTTCCTTTTCAAGAAGCTTGCAGCGGTCGGCGGCATTCTTCAACTTCACGGCCATCTCGGCCATTTCCTTCTTGCTTTGGCAGTGAGCAGCCTGTTCAGCTTTTAGCTCTTCGGCCGCCTTTAAGGCAGTCGCATCACTTTTTCTGGCCTGCTCCTTGGCTCGGGCGAGCTTCGCCCGAAGGTTCTCCATGGCAGCGACACCATCTGCATCAAGCATACATGTTGTAAGGCACGGGCATCAAGATCCCTTACCAGGTGTCCGTGGAGAAATCACATACCTTGTGACTCGTCAAGCCGCTTATTGACAAGCGCGATGTCGGCATCCGCCACGTCAAGTTGCCGCTTTAGTTCGGCAAATTCATCAGTCCGGCTAGCCACCGGACACTTCGCCACCTATATAGGAAGGGCGACATATTATACCTGGGATTATGATCCTCGGCGCACTGTCATTTTTGACAACACACCGAGCCTCAGGGGCTACTATCTACACAGGGCGCATCTTATATGCAGAACTGTCAGAAGGTACATCATTTTGCGTACCTCAAAAACTGTTAGTAAACTTCTGACGGCTTCGTGCAAACCGCTCTCAGCGGACGAAATCCTTTCAATCACCATACCCATTAATGCACGGTGATCTTCTGAGATAGATGCTCGCCCGAGCAGATCCTTCAGCTCCTCCGACCATACACCAGGTGGTGCCGGACTCGTCCGATGACCTTTTTCGAAGGCCGGACGCAGAGGGCTTTGAGGGGACATATGACTGCCTTCCGGCTTTGCCAGACTCGAAGAAACCCTCTGCAGCGACACCTCAGGGTCGCCCGCCTCACAAGACGGTACGTCAGGGGAGGCGTTTTGCTCTCTATCATCTCCGGACGAAGATCCCCCAAAGATGAGCTCTGCTGAGAAGGGCTGAGATCCGAACTACAAGGTAAAATTTCGGTTATCTTCATCAGAAGTAGGGCAGGGATATCCTTTATTTTAAAAAAAACTCCCCTTTTTACTTACGGCTCGGTGGAGGGCTGAGCCCCTTGGGGGCATAATGCGGCCGAGGCATCTCTCGGCGCAGGACCCTCTGACGAAGATTTCTTCCCCCGCTTTGAGACCATGGTCTCCAGGTCTTCAGAGGCGGTCCTCTTCTTCCCTTGGAGGGAGGGATTCTCGATCCCCCCTTTCCTGACAGCCTCCTTCGCGGAGACGGTAGCTTCCTTGTTCCCCCCTTCACCTTCTGCCGAAGGCGCAACCTCCAGCATCCTGGTTAACACGGGATCTGGCGTGGTCTCAGGGAGGGGGGCCGGACACCTGATTAACTTTGCTTTCGCTATCCACTCATGTTCAAGGGACAGATCTTTTGAGGGCAAGTTCATGATAAATATGGGATAGCATGTCCGAGTACGGGGCTACTTACTTGAGTATTCGAGCGATTGCAGTTCAGACCTGCGTCCTCGGTCAAGTTCGGACATGTCGCTTGTGATCCGAAGAAAAGCTTGTACATCTCCACGGGCGTCGCGCCCATAAAAAGTTGGAGAGCTCGTGGTCCCTCTGGGTTAAATTCCCATAGGCGGAGGAGGCGACGTTTGCAGGGCAGGATGCGACGAATCAGCATGACCTGCGCTACTACGACCAGAGTGATCTCTCTCTCTAGGAGATCTTGAATGCGGCCCTGCAACAAGGGCACGTCCTTGGACGGCCCCCAGTCAAGTCCTTTATTGACCCATGACGCCAGCCGCGGTGGAGGACCCGAGCGAAAGGCAAGTGGCGCCACCCATTTGGTGCCCCTGGGAGCTGTGATATAAAACCACTCTTGTTGCCATAAGCCGAGCTCCTCTTGAAAAGAGCCCTCGGGCCACGGAGCATCAACATTCTTGCTTATAACAGCCCCCCCCTGCACTCTGCCTGCTGCCCCTTGATCATCTTCGGCTCCACTTTGAAGGTCTTGAGCCACAATCCGAAGTGAGGGGTAATGCGGAGGAAGGCTTCGCATACAATAATGAACGATGAGATGTGGAGGATGGACTCCGGATCCAAGTCATGAAATTCCAACCCATAGTAAAACATGAGCCCCCTCACGAAGGGGTCCGTCGGGAAGCCTAGTCCCCGAAGGAAGCTTGGGAGTGGGGATAACCTGCCCTTGGGCAGGCAGCGTATGCGAAATTTCACCGGTTAGATACCTGACATCTCTTAGCTTTAGCACGTCTTCTTCCGTAACGGAGGAAGGCGTCCACCGGCCTTGCAGGTCGGAGCCGGACATCATCGAAGGTTCGAAGCGCCTGAATCTGGAGCTTTGGGTGTTGGAACTCGAGGCGAGGGGCGGATTCGGTTGAGATTGAAAGAAAGGAGTGGAGTCTTGGTCTCTTTATAAAGAGGTTGAATACTAAGAGCTTCCCTGTGACCGTTCGGGACTCGCCTTCGATAGAGGAGACGTACTAACGGGCACGACTGGGTTACCCACGCCCGTATTAATGAGAATCCCGGAATAAGGGGACACGATCTCTGCTTCGACAAGACGTGGCAAGGAAACCGCCTCACTAAACGCGCTGAGGTGGGACAGTAAAAACGATTTGAATAAAAGCTTGGCCGTGGTGTGATGTCACGCCGCGGAATACGTCAGCAGATTGAATTTGTGTAAATATTATTCTCTCTAAGGTGGTATGTGGAACTTATCTTGCAGAGCCGGACACTATCCTTGTGTTCAAAATCTTCTATGAAGTATTCGGAGGAGGAACCCGCCTTGCAATGCCGAAGACAATATGTGCGTCGGACTCGTCGTCATTGAAGGCTGGTTCAGGGGCTACTGAGGGAGTCCTGGATTAGGGGGTGTCCGGATAGCCGAACTATCACCTTTGGCCGGACTCCTGGACTATGAAGATACAAGATTGAAGACTTCGTCCCGTGTCCGGATGGGACTTTCCTTGGCGTGGAAGGCAAGCTTGGCGATACGGATATGTAGATCTCCTACCATTGTAACCGACTCTGTGTAACCCTAACCCTCTTTGGTGCCTATATAAACCGGAGGGTTTTAGTCCGTAGGACGAACAACAATCATACCATAGGCTAGCTTCTAGGGTTTAGCCTCTCTGATCTCGTGGTAGATCTACTCTTGTACTACCCATATCATCAATATTAATCAAGCAGGAGTAGGGTTTTACCTCCATCAAGAGGGCCCGAACCTGGGTAAAAACAGCGTGCCCCTTGTCTCCTATTACCATCCGCCTAGACGCACAGTTCGGGACCCCCTACCCGAGATCCGCCGGTTTTGACACCGACAGCTTGTCTCTTCGGTTCAGAGAAACACCGAAGAGCTTGTTTGACTAGCATGAATCCTTTTACGATGTTTAGGCTGTGCTTGGCCAGCCGGCGTGGGATTCCTGGCATGTCTGAAGGGTGCCAGGCAAAAATGTCCCAATTTTCGCGTAGGAATTCTCATAATGTGGCGTCTACATCAGGGTTTAATTGTGCCCCGATGGAGGCCGTTTTTGTAGGGTCCGTTGGATGGACTTGGAATTTGACTATTTCGTCTGCCGGTTTAAAGGAGGTGGACTTGGATCTCTTATCAAGTATCACATCGTCCCTGTTCACCGTGGAGCGCAGCGCAGTGAGTTCCTCGGCCGCTAGGGCTTCGGATAGTGCCTCAAGGGCCAGTGCGGCTGTCTTGTTTTCCGCGCGGAGTGCTATGTCCGGGTCACTAGCAAGAGTGATGATTCCGTTGGGCCCGGGCATTTTGAGCTTCATGTACCCGTAATGGGGTATAGCTTGAAAAATTGTGAATGCCTCTCGCCCTATAGAGCGTGATATCCGCTGCTGAACGGGGCCACTTGGAATGTGACCTCCTCGGACCTGTAATTATCCGGCGTGCCGAACACCACATCCAGTGTGATTTTTCCTGTACAACATGCTTCCCGACTGGGGATTATTCCTCTAAAGGTTGTGCTGCTTCGCTTAATGCGGCTCTAGTCTATTTCCATTTTTCAGAGGGTTTCCTCGTAAATGAGGTTCAATCCACTGCCACCGTCCATGAGTACCTTGGTAAGGCGAAAGCCGTCCACTATTGGACTGAGGACCAATGCGGCTGGTGCTCGGGCTGTTCGGAATTTAGGTTCGTCACTGGCATTAAAGGTAATAGCCGTGTCACTCCATGGGTTTATTGTTGCTACTTGGTAGACTTTGGAAAGACTGCGGAGTGTTCATTTCCGCATATTATTTGATGCGAAAGTCTCGAAGACTGTTAATACCATACTGGTATCCTTGGGCTGGTGCTCTGGAGTTAGAAGCTCTTCGCCACTTTTGGCCACCTGCCGTAGTATCCAACATGCTCTAAGGCTATGAGTTGGAGTGGCGCCCTCTGTACTATGAATTTTGCACGGTCCATTGAGCCACCCTTCCAGTACGGTTCCATGCCCTATAGAGGGTTTTTGCTTTTTGGTGTTTAACCCAGGTGCCTGGCGATAATGCACCCTTTTATTTTGGACTGGGGTTGTATGTAGGGCCGGATTGTCCCAAAATTTGTTTTCGGTTTTCCAGGCACTTTCCATCGCACAGTACTTTCGTACTATGGACACCAAGTCAGCGAAGCGTGTAATTTCATGATGGCTTACGTCGTTGAGGATTCCCTTGTCCGTGCAATTATTGCAGAAGAATGAAATCGCGTCCTCCTCACGGCAGTCCTTTATCCTGTTCATAACTAGGAGGAATCTGGCCGAGTAATGGTGTACTGTTTCTGCGGGCTCTTGCCGGATTTGGGATAGATCGCTTATGTTTGGGTGGGTGGGTGGAATGAAATTCGGAACACCGTCCAATTTAAGACTCAGGGGGCAAGTAGTTTCCGAACTTAGAAGCTTGGGTTCTTGGATGTTGTCCAATGAATCTAGCCCGCTGCCTGACTTTAGGTTCAGGGCTTGAGTAACGTCCTCCTCTCCGCGGGAATCCGACATGGAGGGATTGGGAATCCGGACATATCTAGTCCTTAAGATAGAAGACGGGTCGCCGTATTGTTCCTCTACCCCAGCAACATGGTGGTTAACCTAGGAGAGTTAATCTCTCTTAGATCGGGTTTAGGCCCCATCTGATCGTAGTTTGTAGCGACTCCCAGGGCGGCGATGCGATCCAAGAGCTCGTTTATGGAAGAGAGCTCCATCGGATCTAACTGCTCGGCGAGTTCCAAGTTAACGTGAAGATTGCTTTCGATGACCCGAGAAGTCATCGTCGGCGCGGCGGCCGAACAGGCGGTCATAAGGAAACCGCCTTGCCGGAGAGTTTGGCCGATAGCCAAAGCTCCTTTAGCAACAGTCCCGTCTTTAAAGATGGGATGGGGCACCCTTCCTAATGGCGACGGCACAGAGGAACTCTCATTGAAAGCACCAATGTCGGTGTCAAAACCGGCGGATCTCGGATAGGGGGTCCCGAACTGTGCGTCTAGGCGGATGGTAACAGGAGACAAGGGACACGATGTTTTTACCCAGGTTCGGGCCCTCTCGATGGAGGTAAAACCCTACTCCTGCTTGATTAATATTGATGATATGGGTAGTACAAGAGTAGATCTACCACGAGATCAGAGAGGCTAAACCCTAGAAGCTAGCCTATGGTATGATTGTTGTTCGTCCTACGGACTAAAACCCTCCGGTTTATATAGGCACCGAAGAGGGTTAGGGTTACACAGAGTCGGTTACAATGGTAGGAGATCTACATATCCGTATCGCCAAGCTTGCCTTCCACGCCAAGGAAAGTCCCATCCGGACACGGGACGAAGTCTTCAATCTTGTATCTTCATAGTCCAGGAGTCCGGCCAAAGGTGATAGTTCGGCTATCTGGACACCCCCTAATCCGGGACTCCCTCAATAGTGTTGGGCTATTTGTGTGCTGAATTCAACGAACTTGTTACTGGATCATTAACCGTTCAGGTACAAGACTCTTCTTCTTCTCCTTATATGTTATAGGACAACCCATTTTATCTATTTGTTGTTGATCTATATGTTCGCCTGTCATCCAGAAAATGATTCCCACATGCTTGACCCGGCCTCTGCGCAAAGTGAAGATCTTGGCACTACAATCTGTCGGCCCCGATCTGGATGAAGTTGTTAGATTCCTTAGATGCTTTCCTTGCACGGAGAAGCTATACATTGAGGTGATGCTCCTTTCCTGTTAATTGTTAACCACAACGAAGCTCAATTTTTTGTTACTTTTACCCATGATTACAATGACTAATGTAGAATGATTTCTAAAGGAAATTTGGAGGATTTCAATACATATATTTTTTGAGATGCTAGTGTTGTATGCATTTTATTCCTTCGCTCGACATGTTTTCGTGATAAAAGTTTATCATGAAAGATTGAAGGTGCCATTTCACTCTTTTCGTGTATTTTAGAAATCCTGCAAATGAAAGAGGCCCGAAGTGTTCAAATATGCAGTTATGCACTAATACGTTGTCTTCGTTTGCAGATACTAGTAGGCTCGAAGGTAGAAAATGTTGGGGAATATTACAATCCCATTGAATGCCTTGATCTGCATCTCATGGAAATTACTTTTAACAAGTACCGAGGCACCACACCAAAAATTAAATTCGTCGGGTTCTTTGTTGAGAAAGCAAGGTTTCTCAAGGTAATGAGGTTTGCCCTATATTTACTGCGCAGAAGTGAATGAATTGCTAAAGAGCGCAGGCGTCTACAGCTGAATGGAAAAGGCTCTGCACAAGCTGAATTTCAGTTTGTAACTTCATATGACAGATTATTCGAAAGTCACTATATCGAGCTGATATATGACTTCTCGGTCAAAGATTCTGAAGAAGATGAATTTTATGTGTCTTAATAGTTTGAACCTTGTAATCTTTAACGTTTTGGATGTTTGATTTGGTCTTGCAATCATGTCCTATTATAGTATATATATATATGTTGTTCTTCTGTACATAGAGCATAGATGTTCTGCAGACAGAGCATATCACATCGCACATGGACCACACTAGGTAACTGACAACACACACACACACGACTTATTCCATCACAAAAAGCTCAGATGGATCAACTGTATGCCACGTATCGCACACGCAACTCTAATATGTTTCGTGTTTGATGTATCTGCTATCGCTCGCACAGTTCTTCTTATTTGCCAGGTATCAGTGTGCCGGCCTCTGCTCGGACCCCTCGGCGCGTTGTGCTTGCTGTTAGGTGCCGCGGCGAGCTTTGCTCGCGTACCTCCACGCGCCCGGCTTGTGGACAGCTTTTCCTTGCGTGTTCAACTGCTATATGCATATATATGGTTGCTCGTCGTTGAAGCGACCGTGGAGCGCTCTGCTCATGTCTCTCTGCGCGCGTTCTGCCAACGGTTGGGCCTGCGCACGATCACGTCGCGGGCCCCATATGCATGCGGTTGCGCCGCGCGCATCGCCATGATGCAGTTACATGCAGCACGATGGAGTTACGCGCTGCAAATTAGAAATGCCATCCGAGCATGCCGATATTCCAGGCCGTCCAGCTTCCCCTTTAATTCCCGCGACCATTATAATAAACTTAGTCTCTTCAACCTTTCGATCACGCCCAACAACACAACAAGGACACCCATGATGACACATAGAGAGGGGATGTCTAGCGGCGCTCCAATGGAGTTTGGCGAGCATAAAGTGGAGACCCACACGAGGAAGACGGATCTCTTGGTGGTGTACACCTTCGACCCGGCCATGGTGGATGACTACATCAACTCCGTTGAGCAGTTGCTTGCTCGAGAGAAGTACGAGGTGGTCAGCATCGACCTCCAATACATCGGCGGTCGTCCAAACATAGATCAGAAGGTTGCCGTCGCCCAGATGTACGTGCGGCAATATGTCCTCATCTACCACTATTGTATGGCCACATAGCCTTGCGACCGTTTCGCCAGGTTTGTCAACAGCACCGACTACAAGTTTGCTACGGTGGAAACCACAGATGATGTAAAAGCGCTCAGGGTTACGGGCTTGGCCTGCAAGAACCTTGTTGAAATCCATGAGCACTACAGGGTCTGGGGCAGCACGAAGGACCTGCTGGTTGAACTCGCCTCGACCATCATCGACCCATACAATGAAAAGATAAAGCAGGATGCCAAGAGAACATGTCCCGTATCCTGGCACGGGGCCTGGATGCGGCAACTGGATGAATCTCACCTTAGGTTCACGGCCAAGAGCGTGTACACATGCTGTGAAATGCACAGGTGGATCGTTGACATGAGGAAGTGCCTCGTTACCGAAATCGACGAGGACGGATCAAGCCACAAGTACAACAGTAGCGGCAAGCATCACAAGAAGTAGATGATGATCACATGATCGTTTATCCTAGTTAGTTATGCATGTAATATATAGTTGAATTTGGTGTGTGGAAATGTCATGTGTGTAGTAGCCACCTATGTAATTATGCATGCAATAGTTTACTTTGGTGTGTGCAAATGTCATGTGTGTAGTAGCCACCTATGTAATTGAATGTTTAATTTGGTTATGCAACCATGTCCTTATAAGTGTGTGTGTGTGTGTGTATGTGTGTGTATATATATGTTGTTGTTCTTTATGTAATCCCAATGCACAACACACACGTCTTATTAGCAACAATCGTTTGTGGTATTATCGGTCTTCACACACATTTCTGATTACAGACCTATTTGATGCGTATCACACACATCTTGTTAAATTGAACCATTTCTGTTATCTTGGCTCAATGCAAGCAGTTCATCCGAGTGAATTTTTTGCCCTCTATCGCACACACCTTGATCTGGCTAACTGTTTCTTTTGTTCCGCCTAATCACAAATAGTTCATCTGAGTGAACCATATGCCGTATATCGCACATACCTTCATCTGGCTGCCCGTTTCTGTTCTTCTGCCTCATCGCAAACAGTTCATTGAAGTGAATCATATGCCCCTCATTGCACATGCAACTAAATTCTGAACCGTGTTTGATGCATCCGTCATCGCAAACGTTTTGCATCTTTTTTGATGGTTTTTTTACATCACCATTTGCGATTATTGCATCGCACACAGTTTCATCGAAGGGTCTCTGATCATAGTGTTGCGTTAGCAGCATCCTGCAGTAGTGTTGATTTAAGTGGGAGTTCATTAGTAATTTGATTATTAGAACTAAAATTTATCATGAACTTAGTCTTAATAGTTTTTGCATATCTATGTTGTCGATCAATGGCCCGTGCTATCGTTCCTTTGAATTTTAATGCGTTCCTAGAGAAAGCTAAGTTCAAAGATGATGGTAGCAACTACACGGACTGGATCCATAACTTGAGGATTATCCTCATTGCTGCACATAAGAATTATGTCCTCGATGCACCGCTAGGTGACAGACATGCTGCAGGAGCTGTGCAGATGTTATGAATGTCTGGCAGGCTCGATCTGATGACTACTCAATAGTTTAGTGAAGGAAATATGCCCTAGAGGCAATAATAAAGTTGTTATTTTATATTTACTTATATTGTGATAAATGTTTATCATTCATGCTAGAATTGTATTAACCGGAAACTTGATACATGTGTGGATACATAGACAAACCACTATGTCCCTAGTAAGCCTCTACTAGACTAGCTCATTAATGAAAGATGGTTAAGTTTCCTAACCATAGATATGTGTTGTCATTTGATGAACGGGATAACATAATTAGGAGAATGATGTGATGGACAAGACCCATCTGTTAGCTTAGCATATTGATCGTTCAGTTTTATTGCTATTGCTTTATTCAGGTCATATACATATTCCTTTGACTATAAGATTATGCAACTCCTGGATACTGGAGGAATACCTTGTGTGCTATCAAACATCACAACGTAACTGGGTGATTATAAAAATGCTCTATAGGTATCTCTGAAGGTGTTTGTTGGGTTGGCATAGATCGAGATTAGAATTTGTCACTCCGAGTATCAGAGAGGTATCTCTGGGCCCTCTCAGTAATACATATCATAAGAAGCCTTGCAAGCAATGTGACTAATGAGTTAGTTGTGGGATGATATATTACGCAACGAGTAAAGAGACTTGCTGATAACGAGATTGAACTAGGTATGAAGATACCGACGATCGAATCTCGGGCAAGTAACATCCCGATGACAAAGGGAATAACGTATGTTGTCATTATGGTACGACCGATAAAGATCTTCGTAGAATATGTAGGAACCAATATGAGCATCCAGGTTCCGCTATAGGTTATTGACCGAAGAGGTGTCTCGATCATGTCTACATAGTTTTCGAACCCGTAGGGTCTGCACGCTTAACTTTCAATGACGATTTTGTATTATATGAGTTATGTGATTTGGTGACCAAATGTTGTTCGGAGTCCCATATGAGATCACAAACATGACAAGGAGTCTCGAAATGGTCGAGAGGTAAAGATTGATATATAGGACGATAGTATTTGGACACCGAAAGTGTTCCGGGGGTACCAGATACATATCGGGTCACTGGAAGGGGTTCCCGGCACCCCCGGGGCAACTATATGGGCCTAATGGTCCAAGAGAGGGACAAACCAGACCCTAAGGGGCTGGTGCACCCCCATATAGGCCGAAATAGGAGGAGAAGGAAAGAGGGGAAGGGAGAAGGAAAGGGGAGGATTCGACCTCCCCCTTCCTTCCCTCCCCCTCTCTTTCATTTCCCCTCCGATGAATAAGGAAGGGGGCGAATTGTGGAGGAACCCCAAGTAGGATTCGGCCAACTTGGGGCGCCCCCCCCCCCATGGCTGCTCCCTCTCCCTCCCACCTATATATATGAGGGGAGGAGGCGCCTAGAACACACATCAACATCTATTAGCCTTGTGCGGCACCTCCCTCCATAGATTACAGCCTCGGTCATATCTTCGTAGTGCTTAGGCGAAGCCCTGCCGTGGATCACTTCATCATCACCATCATCGTGCCGTCATGCTGACGAAACTCATCTCCCTAGACACTTTGCTAGATCAAGAGTTCGAGGGACGTCATCGAGCTGAACGTGTGCAGAACTCGGAGGTGTCGTACGTTCGGTACTTGATCGGTCGGAACAAGAAGAAGTTCGACTACATCAACCGCGTTGTCAAACGCTTCCTCTTTCGGTCTATGAGGGTACTTAGACACACTCTCCCCCTCTCGTTGTTATGCATCTCCTAGATAGATCTTGCGTGAGCATAGGAATTGTTTTGAAATTGCATGCTACGTTTCCCAACAGTGGCATCCGAGACAGGTTTATGCGTAGATGATATGCATGAGTTGAACACAAAGAGTTGTGGGCGGTGATCGTCATACTGCTTACCACCAATGTCTTATTTTGATTCAGCGGTATTGTTGGATGAAGCAGCCCGGACCAACCTTACATGACCACGTTCATGAGACCGGTTTACCGACAGACATGCAACTAGTTTTGCATAAAGGTGGTTGGCGGGTGTCTGTTTCTCCAACTTTAGTTGAATCAAGTTTGACTGCGGCCGATCCTTCTTGAAGGTTAAAACAGCAAACTTGATAAATCACCATTGTGGTTTTGATGCATAGGTAAGAACGGTTCTTGCTAGAAGCCCATAGCAGCCATGTAAAACTTGCAACAACAAAGTAGAGGACGTCTAACTTGTTTTTCCAGGGCATGTTGTGATGTGATATGGTCAAGACATGATGTGATATACGTTGTTGTATGAGATGGTCTTGTTTTGTAAAAGTTATCGGCAACTGGCAGGAGCCTTATGGTTGTCGCTTTATTGTATGAAATGCAAACGCCATGTAATTGCTTTACTTTATCACTATGCGTTAGCGATAGTTGTAGAAGCAATAGTTGGCGAGACAACCATGACACTATGATGGAGATCAAGGTGTCAAGCCGGTGACGGTGGAGGTCATGACGGTGCTTTGGAGATGGAGATCAAAGGCACAAGATGATGATGGTCATATCATGTCACATGTTTTGATTGCATGTGATGTTTATCTTTTATGCATCTTATTTTGCTTAGTACGGCGGTAGCATTATAAGATGATCCCTTACTAAAATTTCAAGGTATAAGTGTTCTCCTTGAGTATGCACCGTTGTGACAGTTCGTCGTGCTG
This sequence comes from Triticum dicoccoides, assembly GCF_002162155.2. Taxonomy (NCBI): domain Eukaryota; kingdom Viridiplantae; phylum Streptophyta; class Magnoliopsida; order Poales; family Poaceae; genus Triticum; species Triticum dicoccoides. The sequence goes on from NC_041385.1 coordinate 424,545,441, forward strand.
AGACACCACATGATGATCGGGTGTGATAGGCTCTACGTTGACATACAACGGGTGCAAGACAGTTTTGCACATGCGGAATACTCGGGTTAAACTTGACGAGCCTAGCATGTACAGACATGGCCTCGGAATAGTGGAGACCGAAAGGTCGAACGTGAATCATATAGTAGATATGATCAACATAGAGATGTTCACCATTGATGACTACTCCATCTCACATGATGATCGGACATGGTTTAGTTGATTTGGATCACATATCATTTAGATGACTTGAGGGATGTCAATCTAAGTGGGAGTTCTTAAGTAATATGATTAATTGAACTTAATTTATCATGAACTTAGTCCTGATAGTTTTTGCTGATCTATGTTGTAGATTAATGGCCTGCGTTCCTAGAGAAAGCTAAGTTGAAAGATGATGGTAGCAACTACACGGACTGGGTCCGTAACTTGAGGATTATCCTCATTTCCGCACAGAAGAATTATGTCCTTGATGCACCGCTAGGTGAAAGGCCTGCTACACAAGCAGATGTTGATGTTATGAACATCTGGCAAGCTTAATTTGATGATTACTCGATAGTTCAGTGTGCCATGCTTTATGCTTAGAATCGGGACTTCAAAGACGTTTCGAACGTCAAGGACCATATGAGATGTTCCATGATTTGAAGTTAATATTTCAAGCAAATGCCCGAGTTGAGAGATATGAAGTCTCCAACAAGTTCTATAGCTGCAAGATGGAGGAGAATAGCTCTGCCAGTGAACACATACTCAAAATGTCTGGGTATCATAATCACTTGACTCGGCTGGGAGCTAATCTTCCAGATGATAGTGTTATTGACAGAGTTCTCCAATCACTACCACCAAGCTACAGAGGCTTCGTGATGAACTATAATATGCAAGGGATGGATAGACGATTCCCGAGCTCTTCGCAATGCTCAAAGCTGCGGAGGTAGAAATCAAGAAGGAGCATCAAGTGTTGTTGGTTAACAAGAGCACCAGTTTCAAGAAGAAGGGCAAAGGAAAGAAGGGGTGTCGGTGTCAAAACCGGCGGATCTCGGGTAGGGGGTCCCGAACTGTGCTAGTCTAGGCGGATGGTAACAGGAGACAAGGGACACGATGTTTTTACCCAGGTTCGGGCCCTCTCGATGGAGGTAAAACCCTACTCCTGCTTGATTGATATTGATGATATGAGTAGTACAAGAGTGGATCTACCACGAGATCAAGGAGGCTAAACCCTAGAAGCTAGCCTATGGTATGATTGTTGTTGTGTCCTACGGACTAAAACCCTCCGGTTTATATAGACACCGGAGGGGGCTAGGGTTACACAGAGTCGGTTACAATGGTAGGAGATCTACATATCCGTATCGCCAAGCTTGCCTTCCACGCCAAGGAAAGTCCCATCCGGACACGGGACGAAGTCTTCAATCTTGTATCTTCATAGTCTTGGAGTCCGGCCGATGATGATAGTTCGGCTATCCAGACACCCCTAGTCTGGGACTCCCTCAGTAGCCCCTGAACCAGGCTTCAATGACGACGAGTCCGGCGCGCATATTGTCTTCGGCATTGCAAGGCGGGTTCCTCCTTCGAATAATTTATAGAAGATTGTGAACACCAGGATAGTGTCCGGCTCTGCAAAATAAATTCCACATACCACCGTAGAGAGAATGATATTTACACAAGTTCAATCTTCTGACGTATTTTGTGGCATGACATCACACCACAACCAAGCTTTTACTTGAATCGTTTTTATTATACCACCTCAGCGCGTTTAGTGAAGCGGTTTCCTTGGCACGTCTTGTCGAAGCAGAGATCGTATTCCCCTTATTCCGGGATTCCCATCAATACGGACGTGGGTAACCCAACCGCGCCATTGATTGTGGCGCTTGGGAGATAAGCGAGTTTTACCAGGCCGGTGGGGATGCATAGTTTCGTCCGCCCATATATAAGGGGATAAGGATCCACCTTTTTACCTACGCCTTCTTCCTCCTTTGCTTATCCATCTCCGCGCACTCGAGCTCCAGCGCCCAAGTCCGCACATCTCACCTCGACCTTCTCCAGCCATGTCCGGAGCGGGAGGCAAGTGGATGGCCTCCTCCGTTACGGAGGGGCACATCAAGAAGCTGCGCAGCGCCGGATATCTGTCCAGCGACATCGCGCACCGGCTCCCCGATGAGGGGCAGCTCATCCCCACCCCGGGCCCCATGAGAGGGTGGTATTCCTTCCCCATTTCCTCCATGGACTGGGCTTCCCACTCCACCCCTTTGTCTGGGGGCTCATGTTCTACTACGGCCTGGATTTCCATGATCTGGCCCCGAATTTCATCCTCAATATCTCGGCGTTTATCGTCGTGTGTGAGGCCTTCCTCTGCATCCAGCCCCACTTCGGCTTGTGGCTAAAGACCTTCAATGTCAAGCCGAAGGTTGTGAAGGGCAGCCAAGCGGAGTGCAGAGGCGCCATGGTGGGCAAAATGCCCAACGTCACTTGGCTCGAGGGCGCCTTCATGGAATCCATCAAAGGGTGGCAATCGGGGTGGTTCTACATCACCGAGCGGCGTTACCCTAAATGGGCAGCGGCCCCCGAATTCAGATCTGGCGTCCCCATGCAGCTCACCTCCTGGAAAGAGAAGGGCTTGCTATGGGGTAGTTCGGAAGAGCTGACCGGACTCCAGTCCTGTCTCCAGACCCTGGTGAACAAGAAGCTCAAGCTTGTCAGCGTGATCCAGGTCATGCTCGTCCGCCGGATTCTCCCCTGCCAGCAACGGGACTTCAATTTGTGGGAGTTTGATCCGGCACAACACCGGACCTTGAGCGGGCTCTTCGACACTACGTATGAAGATGCCTGGAGGGTGCTGTTCAAGGGCGCCGAAGCTCCCGCTTCCGCTACCGAAGATCGCGGATTCAGCTCGCAGCGTCCGGCTGGCGAGGTAAGCCATGTTATCCTTTATGGGACACTTGCTTTTCATGTTTTGACTTTATGCGGGATCTAAACTCCCAATACCTTTAACAGGCCTGGCAGGCGACATCCGGACAGGTTAACTGTCCGGCTCCCCTTCCAGAGGACCCAGCGGATGCCCGTTTGACAGGGCTGCTGGTCCCGGCACTTTACGTGGTGCCGGAGAAGAAAGCCAAGAAGAAGGCCCCGGGAACCCGAAGGAGTTCCCGGCGTCAGGTGGTATCGGACTCATCGTCTGATGACTCCGAGGCGGACTCCTCCCACGAGGACGAGGAGGAGAAGAAAGAGGCCTCTCCCCCAGCAGGGGGAGAGAAGAAGAGGAAGGCCTCCCCAACGAGGGAGGTCGAAGGGTCCAAGAAGGGAAGGACCCTTCCCCCGGACTGTTCCGCCAACACTGGCGACGGCGACAAGGAGTGGCCCTCAAGGGCCAAGCCCCTGGCGAGATCGTAAGTATCCGGACTCCTAGATGATTTATAATTTTTCTTTTTGTCGCATGGTGTCTTTCTAATGCCGCATACAACCCTGTAATCCGCCCAAGGACTATCTTCCCGCTTCCTCGAGCGGGTCCTTGGGCACGTCGGATATGGATTCTCTTCCGACCGCCTCCACCCCCGTGATGCTGACGACGTCGAGGTGGGATCCCGGAAGGGACCCACCAGGAGGAGGAGGCCCCGGAGGTGCCGCACGGCAACCTCCCGGACTTTGCACCGGACTCAGCACCGGAACCTGCAGTGGTTCCGGAGTCCGGCAGGCGGCCCCTTCGTAAGAAGGGCAAGACTGTGACACCGGTGGCCTCCGTCCAACCGGAGGCACCGGATAACTTGCTGGAGGCGCTCAACGGCGCTTCCATCAAAGAAGAACACTGCACTGTCATGAGTGTGGTGATTCAGAAGGTTCAGCTCGCCAAGAGCGGGCTGACCGAGGCCTGCAGCAGCCTTCTAACAGGCTTTGAGGTAAGAATTTTAAGATATGTAATATAATACCGCATAGACAGTAGCCCCTGATGCTCGGTTCGGTGTTCGGAAACAAAAGCCGGACTGAGGATCTAAAAAGATATATGCAGGAGTCTTAAAAAATATGTCCATATGGGAATGCAGGCTACGCTGCTGACCTCTGCCGCACTGACTGCGGAGGTCAATACCTTGAAGCAGAGCCTCGAGCGGTCCGAGAGCGAGCTCGGTCGTGCCAAGAAGCAGCTCGAGGACAAGGAAGGTGAGTAACACCGTATTAAAGTTGTACCTTACAGAAAAGGATTTGGTTGCAAGAGAAATAACAAGGATAAAGTGGGTACTCCAGGGGCCACGAACGAGGTGGCAACCCTGAAGGAGGCGGTGTCCGCGGCCGAACGCAATGCGGTCGGGGAACGAGCCGAGCGAGAGAAGCAGGAGGCGCGGGTGGTGGAGGTACAACAAGAGCTCCAGGCTCTCGTGGAAAAGCACGAGAGTTTGGAGCGTGACTCAAAGACTCGCGAGTCTGAGCTTGCGTCGGCTCTTGAGAGTGACAAAGCTGTTAAGGCCGAAGCCCACAAGGCCCTCCAGGAAATCGAGGCGTTGAAGAAGATAGCGGCGGGTAAGGCATTTTTCATGCAAAGCAAGCATGTGAATGTGAATTACCTATTACTTACCCGAATTCAGAGCTCTCCAGGAGCGTTCGCAGATCTGCCCTGTAGCGTGTCCGATGCTGCCGCTTTCTATAGGGCCGAGGAGGGGAGCTCGACGGAGAAGGTCTTCTGGTCTCAGTATGCTGAGGCCGGACATCCGGTGCCCCTTGGCGACCAGCTGAAGCAGCTGGTCGAGCTCCACAAGGTGGCCGAACAGGCCATGAAGGGCCTCATAGTTTGGCTGTGGCCCAAGGAGGCCATGCCTGGGAGCTACTTCGGACTGGTGCGGCGGCTGGTGGATGCGTGTCCCTGGGTTGAAGTCATCAAGCACTCCGCCTGCATTGAAGGTGCCCGTCGGGCCCTTGCCCGTGCTAAAGTGCACTGGGGCAGGATGGATGCTGAGAAGCTTGTGACGGACGCGCCGCCGCCGGGCAAGGAGTATCGCACACCCGAGATGTATTATAAGGGTGTCCTGAAGGGTGCCCGCATTATTGCGGGTGAGTGCTCCAAAGATGTAATATTTGAGTAGACTCGCATTGTGTTATCCTGTGCGCAGAAAACTTTGTTCGTATGCGCTAAGCAACGCTTGTTAATTTAAAATATTACCTTCTGTGCGGCCGTTTATCAAATCTGAGAGATGGCAAGTCATCGGCTTCAGCCCCCATGCCACGAGTGCTGGGGTGTTCGGGATAAACTTGAGCGCTCTTGTTCCCATTTTTGGGTCCATCTAGGGAGGCGCTCAACACAACGAACAAGGCAACCAGACTTATAGTGCTTGAAAACTCTCACTTAGCCATAGAATTCTATAATTTTAAATTTCGGCGAAGCCCCTAGTGTTCGGAAGGCCGAATTCGGGGCGCTATCCACACCTAGACCGGACAAGGCCGATTCCTCGCTCTAAGCGGCATAAGTCTTTAGGGACTCAAAAAACCTCTCGAACAGCGACATGCTCTCGCCTCATCATGACGATCAGTTTTAGCTTTCTCCACTGAGGCGCTCGCCCAGCTCAACTGGGGCGCAATCGCAGTGGTTCTCCCAGCGCTACCTTAGTTGATACAACGGAACGTAAGGTACCAAAACATGGGAGCCGGACAAACCCAACTATTGACCCAAGACATGATTCGGAGCCGATGCATATAATGCTATAAGTTCGGGGTGCCGCACTTGTGAAAGTGTTCGGACTTGTCACACCATAATGTGGGGAACTTAAGCCCCTGGTGTATTTAGCCGTACCAAAGTGTACGGATGCAACATGTCATAAATGAACATATGTATAAGAAAGGAATGCAATTATAAGCAAAAAAGCGATGCATTTTTTATTCAAGAAATACTGCCATGAATGCAGAATGATACAAATAGTGCGGTAAGCAAGGGATGGGACTATTAAACATGTCCCCCTCCAGGGGTAGGCTGTGGAATGGTGTATAAAACAGATTTAATGCTCGTAAAGGAGACCACCTGGATACTCGTCGTAGCCTTTCTCCTTCCCTGGCTGTTGCATCGTGAGTTCGGCAGGTCTACTGCCGGACAGGGCCTCTGGTGAACGGAGTCCTGTGGGTAAGAAAAAAGAAAAAGGAAAAAAAGATGACACACTTGGGAGCCCCTGGTGTGGTTAAGCCGCATTCTGGGCCTGTCGTGGTCGTGCCCCTCCCCCTATGCCCATGGTATCTCCAGAGCGTAATGATGTACGCGAAGGACCAGTCTTGCAATTTTGCAAGGGCTGGGGTTGGGGCCGCATTGCTACGCGTGCTCGAAACGTGCCAGGTGGTCTTGTTGTAGGTTACTCCGGGCGCGTTTAGCCGTGTCCGGTCGCTTAACGGCCGGACTAGAAAATTTCCTTAAGAGGCTGCACTGTACTTCTGCGCGAGAGCCGCTGTATGTTCATCCATTCGGAGAGAGCGTTCAGTGTTTCCATTGACCGTGATGACTCCTTGAGGGCCTGGCATCTTGAGCTTGAGGTATGCGTAGTGCGGCACCGCGTTGAACTCTGCAAACGCGGTCCGTCCGAGCAGAGCATGATAGCCGCCGCGGAACGGAACTATGTCGAAGATTAACTCCTCGCTTCGGAAGTTATTCGGGGATCCGAAGACCACTTCCAGTGTAACTGAGCCTGTACAATTAGCCTCTACACCTGGTATGACGCCTTTGAAGGTCGTCTTTGTGGGTTTAATCCTTGAGGGGTCTATGCCCATCTTGCGCACTATATCCTGATAAAGCAGGTTCAGGCTGCTGCCGCCGTCCATCAGGACTCTGGTGAGGTGAAATCCATTGACGATTGGGTCTAAAACCAATGCGGCAAATCCGCCGTGGCGGATGCTGGTGGGGTGGTCCCTTCGATCAAAAGTGATCGGGCAGGAGGACCATGGGTTGAACTTCGGGGCGACTGGCTCCATCGCGTATACGTCCCTAAGTGCACGCTTCCGCTCCCTCTTGGGTATGTGGGTTGCGTATATCATGTTCACCGTCCGCACTTGTGAGGGGAAACCCTTCTGTCCTCTATTGTTCGGCGGTCGGGTCTCTTCCTCGTCATCGCTATGCAGCCCCTTGTCATTGTTTTCGGCAATTAGCTTGCCTGCCTGCTTGAATACCCAACAGTCCCTGTTGGTGTGATTAGCTGGCTTTTCGGGGGTGCCGTGTATCTGGCACGAGCGGTCGAGTATTCGGTCCAAATTGGATGGACCCGGAGTAGTTCTATTGAATGGCTTTTTCCGCTGACCGGGTTTGGAGCCTCTGAATCCGGCATTGACTGCCGTATCCTCAGTATTGTCGCCGTTAATGCAGCGTTTGTGCTTGTTGCAACGCGACCTGCCGTTGCGGTCCTTGGTATCCGGACTGCTAGAATTTTTGCTGAGGTTGTTGCTGCGGGCTAGCCAGCTGTCCTCTCCTGCGCAGAAGCGGGTCATGAGTGATGTGAGGGCTGCCATGGATTTCGGCTTTTCCTGTCCCAGGTGCCGGGCAAGCCACTCGTCGCGGATGTTATGTTTGAAGGCCGCGAGGGCCTCCGCATCCGCACAGTCGACGATTTGATTTTTCTTAGTTAAGAACCGTGTCCAGAATTGTCTGGCCGATTTGTCTGGCTGCTGAATTATATGGCTTAGGTCGTCAGTGTCTGGTGGTCGCACGTACGTGCCCTGGAAGTTATCAAGGAATGCGGCTTGCAGGTCCTCCCAACACCCAATTGATTCTGCTGGCAAGCTATTAAGCCAATGCCGAGCTGGTCCTTTAAGCTTGAGTGGGAGGTATTTGATGGCGTGAAGATCATCACCGCGGGCCATGTGGATATGAAGGAGATAGTCTTCGATCCAAACCGCGAGGTCTGTTGTGCCATCGTAGGATTCAATATTCACGGGTTTAAACCCTTCGGGGATTTGATGATCCATTACTTCATCTGTGAAGCATAGTGGGTGTGCGGCGCCTCTGTATTGGGCTATATCACGATGTAGCTCAAACGAGCTTTGTCTACTGTGTTCGGCCCGGCCGGGCTTGCTGTGTCCGGCGTGACGGATGTTGTCGCGTATCATGGGGTGCCCACGTGATCCGTAGATCGATCTTGATTGTCTTGCCTTATCCTCCAATATATCTCGCATGTCCGGAGCGTTCCCCTGTGGCTTTGTGCTTTTCGAGCGATGCCGGGGTACGGTTTTAGTGGAGGGCCTAGAGGCCCCTCTGTCGCGGCCACGGGGTGGTCAGTCAGCCGTATTGTGCGCTGGTGATGCAGGTTTATATGCCTCCTCCTCTAATCGGGGGAGCAGCTTGCGTTTGGGGTAGCTTTTGGAGGGGCGTTCGAGTTCATGCTCTTCGGCCGCAAGGACTTCAGACCATCTGTCGGCTAGCAGATCTTGATCAGCTCTAAGCTGTTGCTGCTTTTTCTTGAGGCTGTTTGCCGTGGCCATAAGCCTGCGTTTAAAATGCTCTTGTTCGACGGGATCCTCAGGCACGACGAATTCGTCATCGTTGAGGCTTGCCTCGTCTCCGGAGGGAGGCATGTAATTATCATCCTCTACCTCTTTGTCTGCCGCTCTCTCATGAGGGCTGGCTTCCCCGTCCCCCTGTGCTGAATCTTGCTGGAGGGGGTTGTCTTCGGCACTGTCTGGGGTGTTATTATCTCCGGTGTCGGAATCTCCATTCTTGCTGTGGCGGGATTTAGAGCGGCGCCGCTGACGCCGGCGCATAGGCTGTTTCTTGGAGGGGTCTTCCTCCGCTGTTCCCTCGCCATTCCCATCCTTTGGGATATCCACCATGTATATGTCATATGACGAGGTGGCTTTCCAGTGCCCAGTAGGCGCTGGTTCTTGGTCGTCTCCGGCATCGTCGTCCATACCGTCGATGTCTTCGGAGTCGAAGTCTAGCATGTCGGTTAGATCGTCGATAGTGGCTACTAAGTGGGTGGTGGTTGGGCTTTGAATTTCTTCGTCGTTCGCATCCCAACCGTCCTAACCGTAGTTCGGCCAGGGCTCTCCTGATAATGAGAGATACTTTAGCGAATTCAGGATGTCGCCAAAAGGTGAGTGTTGAAAGATTCCGCAGCGGTGAACTCCATGATCGGCGCCCGATCGGATTCGATTGGAGGGGGCGCGGGAGGTTCGGAGTCCGGCGAGGAGTCCGGCACCTCGGAGTCACGAGCTTCACAAGGGACAAGGTCGGTATTCAGCTCCATCGCCGTAGATGTAGCAGCCCCCGAGGCGGTGTCTAGCCACCCATCCTCGATCTGCGCAGTCGGCTCCGAATTAAGGGTCGGAGCGGACTCGTGTGCGGCCTCCAGGGCACTGTCCGACAGCAGAGCTAAATCATGCCCATCGAGACAGTGCGGCGCGCTCGGCTGTGGCTCGAATCCGTCGAAGATCAAGTCTCCGCGGATGTCAGCCGTGAAGTTCAAACTTCCGAATCTGACCTGATGGCCAGGGGCGTAGCTTTCAATCTGCTCCAGATGGCCAAGCGAATTGGCGCGCAGTGCAAAGCCGCCGAATACGAAGATCTGTCCGGGGAGAAAAGTCTCACCCTGGACCGCGTCGTTGTTGATGATTGAAGGAGCCATCGGGCCTATATGCGACGGCACAAAGGAACTCTCAATGAAAGCACCAATCTCGGTGTCAAAACCGGCGGATCTCAGGTAGGGGGTCCCGAACTGTGCTAGTCTAGGCGGATGGTAACAGGAGACAAGGGACATGATGCTTTTACCCAGGTTCGGGCCCTCTCGATGGAGGTAAAACCCTACTCCTGCTTGATTGATATTGATGATATGGGTAGTACAAGAGTGGATCTACCACGAGATCTAGGAGGCTAAACCCTAGAAGCTAGCCTATGGTATGATTGTTGTTGTGTCCTACGGACTAAAACCCTCCGGTTTATATAGACACCGGAGGGGGCTAGGGTTACATAGAGTCGGTTACAATGGTAGGAGATCTACATATCCGTATCGCCAAGCTTGCCTTCCATGCCAAGGAAAGTCCCATCCGGACATGGGACGAAGTCTTCAATCTTGTATCTTCATAGTCTTGGAGTCCGGCCGATGATGATAGTTCAGCTATCCGGACACCCCCTAGTCCGGGACTCCCTCAAGGGGAACTTCAAGAAGAATGGCAAGCAAGTTGCCACTCCCGGGAAGAAGCCCAAGTCTGGACCTAAGCCTAAAACTGAGTGCTTCTACTACAAAGGGACTAGTCACTAGAAGCGGAACTGCCCCAAGTATTTGGGAGATAAGAAGGATGGCAAAGTGAACAAAGGTATATTTGATACACATGTTATTGATGTGTACCTTACTAATGCTCGTAGTAGCGCCTGGGTATTTGATACTTGTTCGGTTGCTCATATTTGTAACTCGAAACAGGGGCTACGGATTAAACAAAGATTGGCTAAGGATGAGGTGACGATGCACTTCGGGAATGGTTCCAAGGTCGATGTGATCGCCGTCGGCACGCTACCTCTACACCTACCTTCAGGATTAGTTTCAGACCTGAATAATTGTTATTTGGTGCCAGCATTGAGCATGAACATTATATCTGGATCTTGTTTAATGCGTTAGGTTATTCATTTAAATCAGCAAATAATGGTTGTTCTATTTATATGAGTAATATCTTTTATGGTCATGCACCCTTGAAGAGTGGTATATTTTTGTTGAATCTCGATCATGGTGATACACACATTCATAATATTGATGCCAAAAGATGCAAAGTTGATAATGATAGTGCAACATATTTGTGGCACTGCCGTTTAGGTCATATTGGTGTAAAGCGCATGAAGAAACTCCATGCGGATGGACTTTTAGAATCTATTGATTATGAATCATTTGATGCTTGTGAACCATGCCTCATGGGCAAGATGACTAAAACTCCATTCTCCAGAAGAATGGAGCGAGCCACTGACTTATTGGAAATAATACATACCGATGTATGCGGTCCAATGAGTGTTGAGGCTCGTGGCGGGTATCGTTATTTTCTGACCTTCACAGATGATTTGAGCGGATATGGGTATATCTACTTGATGAAACACAAGTCAGAAACATTTGAGAAGTTCAAAGAATTTCATAGTGAAGTGGAGAATCATCGTAACAAGAAAATAAAGTTTCTACAATCTGATCGCGGAGGCGAATATTTGAGTTATGAGTTTGGCCTCCATTTAAAGCAACGTGGAACAGTTTCACAACTCACGCCACCTGGAACACCACAGCGTAATGGTGTGTCTGAACGTTGTAATCGTACTTTATTAGATATGGTGCGATCTATGATGTCTCTTATCAATTTACCACTATCGTTTTGGGGTTATGCATTAGAGATAGCTGCATTCAAGTTAAATAGAGCACCATCTAAATCTGTTGAGACGACACCATATGAACTGTGGTTTGGAAAGAAACCTAACCTGTCATTTCTTAAAGTTTGGGGTTGCGATGCTTATGTGAAAAAGCTTCAGCCTGATAGGCTCGAACCCAAATCGGAGAAGTGCGTCTTCATAGGATACCCAAAAGAAACTGTTGGGCACATCTTCTATCACATATCCGAATGCAAGATCTTTGTTGCTAAGAATGGATCCTTTCTAGAGAAGGAGTTTCTCTCGAAAGAAGTGAGTGGGAGGAAAGAGAACTTGATGATGTAACTGTACCTTCTCTTGAATTGGAAAGTAGCTCATCACAGAAAACCGTTCCCGTGATGCCTACACCAACTAGAGAGGAAGCTAATGATAATGATCATGAAACTTCAGATCAAGTTACTACCGAACCTCGTAGGTTAACCAGAGCATGTTCTGCACCAGAGTGGTATGGTAATCCTGTTCTGGAGGTCATGTTACTAGACCATGACGAACCTGCGAACTATGAAGAAGCGATGATGAGCCCAGATTTCGATAAATGGCTTGAGGCCATGAAATCTGAGATAGGATCCATGTATGAAAACAAAGTATGGACTTTGGTTGGCTTGCCTGATGATCAGCGAGCCATAGAGAATAAATGGATCTTCAAGAAGAAGACTGACGCTGATGGTAATGTTACTGTCTACAAAGCTCGACTTGTCGCAAAAGGTTTTCGACAAGTTCAAGGAGTTAACTGCGATGAGACTTTCTCACCCGTAGTGATGCTTAAGTCTGTCCGAATCATGTTAGCAATTGCTGCATTTTATGATTATAAAATCTGGCAAATGGATGTCAAAACTGCATTCCTTAATGGATTTCTTAAAGAAGAGTTGTATATGATGCAACCAGAAGTTTTGTCGATCCTAAAGGTGCTAACAAAGTGTGCAAGCTCCAGCGATCCATTTATGGACTAGTGCAAGCATCTTGGAGTTGGAATATACGCTTTGATGAGGTGATCAAAGCATATGGTTTTATACAGACTTTTGAAGAAGCCTGTATTTACAAGAAAGTGAGTGGGAGCTCTGTAGCTTTTCTAATATTATATGTGGATGACATATTGTTGATTGGAAATGATATAGAATTTCTGGATAGCATAAAAGGATACTTGAATAGAAGTTTTCCAATCAAAGACCTCGGTGACACTGCTTATATATTAGGCATCAAGATCTATAGAGATAGATCAAGACGCTTAATTGGACTTTCACAAAGCACATACCTTGATAAAGTTTTGAAGAAGTTCAAAATGTATCAGTCAAAGAAAGGGTTCTTGCCTGTGTTACAAGGTGTGAAGTTGAGTCAGATCCAATGCCCGACCACTGCATAAGATAGAGAGAAAATGAAAGTCATTCCCTATGCCTCGGCCATAGGTTCTATCATATATGCTATGATGTGTACCAGACCTGATGTGTGCCTTGCTATAAGTCTAGCAGGGAGGTACCAAAGTAATCCAGGAGTGGATCACTGGAGAGTGGTCAAGAACATCCTGAAGTACCTGAAAAGGACAAAGGATATGTTTCTCGTTTATGGAGGTGACAAAGAGCTCATTGTAAATGGTTACGTTGATGCTAGCTTTGGCACTGATCCGGATGACTCTAAGTCACAAACCGGATACGTATTTATATTGAATGGTGGAGCTGTCAGTTGGTGCAGTTCCAAGCAGAGCGTCGTGGCGGGATCTACGTGTGAAGCAGAGTATATAGCTGCTTCGGAAGCAGCAAATGAAGGAGTCTGGATGAAGGAGTTCATATTCTATCTAGGTGTAACACCTAGTGCATCGGGTCCAAGGAAAATCTGTTGTGACAATACTGGAGCAATTGCCTTGGTGAAGGAATCCAGATTTCACAAAAGAATCAAACACATCAAGGGACGCTTCAACTCCATCCGTGATCAAGTCAAGGAGGGAGACTTAGAGATTTGCAAAATACATACGGATCTGAATGTGGCAGATCCGTTGACTAATCCTCTTCCACGAGCAAAACATGATCAGCACCAAGACTCCATGGGTGTTAGAATCATTACAATGTAATCTAGATTACTGACTCTAGTGCAAGTGGGAGACTGGAGGAAATATGCCCTAGAGGCGATAATAATTTTGTTATTTTATATTTCCTTATATCATGATAAATGTTTATTATTCATGCTAGAATTGTATTAACCGGAAAATTGATACATGTGTGGATACATAGACAAAACACCGTGTCCCTAGTAAGCCTCTACAAGACTAGCTCGTTAATCAAAGATGGTTAAGTTTCCTAACCATATACATGTGTTGTCATTTGATGAACGGGATCACATCATTAGAAGAATGATGTGATGGACAAGACCCATCCGTTAGCTTAGCATATTGATCGTTTAGTTTTATTGCCATTGCTTTCTTCATGTCATATACATATTCCTTTGACTGTGAGATTATGTAGCTCCCAGATACCAGAGGAATAACTTGTGTGCTATCAAACGTCTTAAGTAACTGGGTGATTATAAAGATGCTCTACAGGTATCTTCGAAGGTGTTTGTTGGGTTGGCATAGATCGAGATTAGGATTTATCACTCTGAGTATCGGAGAGGTATCTCTGGGCCCTCTCGGTAATACACATCATAAGAAGCCTTGCAAGCAATGTGACTAATGAGTTAGTTGCGGGATGATGTATTACGGAACGAGTAAAGAGACTTGCCGGTAACGAGATTGAGCTAGGTATGAAGATACCGACGATCAAATCTTGGACAAGTAACATACCGGTGATAAAGGGAATAACGTATGTTGTCATTACGGTACGACGATAAAGATCTTCATAGAATATGTAGGAACCAATATGAGCATCCAGGTTCTACTATTGGTTATTGACCGGAGAGGTGTCTCGATCATGTCTACATAGTTCTCGACCCCGTAGGGTCCGCATGCTTAACTTTCGATGACGATTTTGTATTATATGAGTTATGTGATTTGGTGACCGAATTTTGTTTGGAGTGCCAAATAAGATCACGGACATGACGAGGAGTCTCGAAATGGTTGAGAGGTAAAGATTGATATAAAGGACTATAGTATTTGGACATCGGAAGTGTTCCGAGGGTACCAGGTACATATCGGGTCACCGAAGGGGTTCCGGGCACCCCCCGAGAACTATATGGGCCTAATGGGCTAAGAGAGGGACAGACCAGCCCCTAAGGGGCTGGTGCGCCCCCATATAGGCCAAAATAGGAGAAGGAAAGAAGGGAAGGGAGAAGGAAAGGGGAGGATTCGGCCTCCCCCTTCCTTCCCTCCCCCCTCTCTTTCCTTTCCCCTCCAATGAATAAGGAAGGGGGGGGGGCGAATTGGGGAGGAACCCCAAGTAGGATTCAGCCTACTTGGGGCACCCCCCTTGGCTGCTCCCTCTCCCTCACACCTATATATATGAGGGGGGAGGCGCCTAGAACACACATCAACATCTGTTAGCCGTGTGCGCCACCTCCCTCCATAGATTACACCCTCGGTCATATCTTTGTAGTGCTTAGGCGAAGCCCTGCGCGGATCACTTCACCATCACCGTCACCATGCCATTGTGCTGATGGATTTCATCTCCCTTGTCACTTTGCTGAATCAAGAGTTTAAGGGACGTCATCGAGCTGAACGTGTGCAGAACTTGAAGGTGTCGTATGTTTGGTACTTGATCGGTCGGAATGAGAAGAAGTTCGACTATATCAACCGCATTGTCAAATGCTTCCGCTTTCGGTCTACGAGGGTACATAGAAACACCCTCCCCTCTCGTTGCTATGCATGTCCTAGATAGATCTTGCATGAGCATAGGATTTTTTTTTTGAAATTGCATGCTAAGTTTCCCAACATTTAGTGTGCCATGCTTTATGGCTTAGAACTGGGACTTCACAGAAGTTTTGAACGCCCCGGAGCATATGAGATGTTCCAAGAGCTGAAGTTGATATTTCAAGCAAATGCCCGGGTTGAGAGATATGAAGTCTTCATTAATTTCTATAGTTGCAAGATGTAGGAGAACAATTCTGTCAGTGAACACATACTCAAAATGTCTGGGTATCATAACCACTTGACTCAGGTGGGAATAGATCTTCCAGTTGAGAGTTTTATTGACAGAGTTCAACAGTCACTTCCGTCAAGCTACGAAGGCTTTGTGATGAACTATAATATGCAAGGGATGACGAAAACGATTCCCGACCTCTTCGCAATGCTGAAATTGATGGAGGTAGAAATCAGGAAGCAACATCAAGTGTTGATGGTTAACAAGACCACTAGTTTCAAGAAAAAGGGCAAGGGAAAGAAAGGTAACTTCAAGAAGAATGGCAAGCAAGTTTCCACTCCCGTGAAGAAGCCCAAAGCTGGACCCAAGCCTGAAACTGAGTGCTTCTACTTCAATGGGAATGGTCCCTAGAAGCGGAACTGCCCCAAATACTTGGCGGATAAGAAGGATGGCAAAGTGAACAAAGGTATATTTGATATACATGTTATTTATGTGTACCTTACTAATGCTCGTTGTAGCGCCTAGGTATTTGATACTAGTTCAGTTGCTCATATTTGTAACTCGAAACAGGAGCAGCAGAATAAATGAAGATTGGCTAAGGACGAGGTGATGATGCGCATCCGGAATGGTTCCAAGGTTGATTGTGATCGCCGTCGGCATGCTACCTCTACATCTACCTTCGAGATTAGTTTTAGACCTCAATAATTGTTATTTGGTGCCAGCGTTAAGCATGAACATTATATCTGGATCTTGTTTATTGCAAGACGGTTATTCATTTAAATCAGAGAAGAATGGTCGTTCTATTTATATGAGTATATCTTTTATGGTCATGCACCTTTGATGAATGGTCTGTTCTTGTTGAATCTCGATCGTAGTGATACACATATTCATAAATTGATGCCAAAAGATGCAAAGTTGATAATGATAGTGCAACATACTTGTCTTGGTTCAACACGGACACCTATGGGGCCATCAGCCCCTTGTGGTTCGGCAAGGGGGAAGGGCGCGTTGCACATAGAGCGAAGGCCATAGAGCAGCACGGGAACTATGACATAGGCAGTTTTTACCCAAGTTCGGGCCGCTGCAAGGCTTAAAACCCTACTCCTGCTTTGGTGGATTGATGGGAGGACCGTGATGAACGCGCAACACTCAAGAACTGTAATGTCGCCTTGGGACGAGAGCAGCTACGCGCGTATGAGTGTACAAGGGTCCTAATCCTTTCTAAGGTTTCCTCGGCCCTCCTTTTATAGGTCAAGGGGTTAGCATAGTGGCAAATCAGTCATTACGCACGGATTAGATAGCAAATAGTGCTATCATATCTAACTCTGCAGACAGGACAAGGCACATTAAATACACCGCTTAGTGTCACGTCATGGGCGTAGCTTGGCAAGCCTTGCCGTGCTATTCAATCACCTTCTCGCCTGCCTGCATGACACGCCTCTGGACGGGTGTCATTCAGGGGTGATCTTCCTTAGAAACGGTTGCCACGTGCCAAATGACTGCCACTTAATCACCTGGGGCTCAACACCGCACTGAAGGGTGACTTGCGTTGCTGTGTGGTGGAGTGGTGGAGCCTTAGCGGGGTGATTCTCCCTCGACGCCTCCGGCAAGCTTGCCGGGGGAGTCTTGAGACTTGTCTTCGGTGTGGCCTTGACCTGACCGGGCTCGCCTGCCCGGCAAGGGAGGTTTTTGCTTAGTGATATCTTGGTCTTTTGGCTTGCCTTGGTCTTCTTGATCCGCCCTTTGATTCCTCAAAGGGCTATATCTTCAGCTTGGCCTTGTCTTGGAAGCTATAACCTTACCCTTGATCATGTGTACAGTATGGGCAACACACACCAGGGTTTGTTGCACCGACAGGAGCCTCAGGGCCTGGCACGAATGCGCTGCCGAGCATTGTCTGGGTAGGCCCTACCTGGTACATAGGCAAAGAGTTTGTGGTAGCTCGTCTCTTGAGATTTTCTTTGCTTCTTCATTAACCCATGCTTGAATCAGTGTATGGTTTTCCCGCGTGTCGTGCGAGACATTATGGGGGGAGTTTAAAGCCACAATCTGTGGGCTACCCACGTCCCACATTCACGGGGCAGCAACTGCCATTCCACTAGCTTCCCCGCTCCTGGTGCCTTCACCACGTGTGTCGCATGCACTACGCAGGGTTGGTGGCGGATGCGGAGGGCGCGGGAATGATCGTCATGGCAGAAAGCCAGGCATCGTGGATTGGCGCAGGGGGTCGGTCTTGATTCCGCGCGCTGTTAGTGGCACAGAGGAGTTATACTGGCGGAACAGGGCGGTTGCTCCCTGGGTGAGGAGCCGCCCCGGCCCTGCTCGCCTATAAAAGGGAACATAGACGAGGCACTGACTCACACCATTCCTTCAGTCTTCCTTCTGATACCATCTCTCCACCATGGCAAGGGGGAGAGGGTGTAGTGGTGCTCCGGCGGTGGCGATGAGGGTTTCCGCTCGACGATGCCTCCCTCCTCCCGCCGGGGACGCGAAGGCGAAGCCCGCAGCAAGGGAAGGTGGGAGGGGGCGCAGACGTGGCCGTCATGGCGTCCGAGGCCGAGGAGGGCGAGGCGGCGTTCTAATCACGCCTCCCCCGACCGTTCAGAATCTGAATGAAGGCCACGTCGGGGACCAGCAGTTGGAGTTTATTGTCAAGCTACGCGGGCCCTCACGCAGTCGCCTTCGACTCCCTACCCCATTTGCAAGTGTAATGGAGGTCGAACAACCAACGGGGCTGAGGCTGCACATGATGGGTTGTTGAAATGGCAGCATGCGGGCGAACGTGGAGTTCCCCGCTCCCCATGTCATGCTTCTTAGGCGTGGTTGGAAGACCTTCACGCATGCCCACAGCTTGGCAGCGGGGCATGTTCTCCATTTCAAGTTAATGGATGCCACCTTCTCTCCGACAAGGTCTTCGAGCGTTCGGGTGCTCATTTAAGGTGCTGCGGAGAGCTTGACCGACGATGAAAGCTCTTCCTCGAGCGATAGCGATGAGGAGGACAGTGACAGCGATGATGACAGAGCCGATGGGGAGTATGACGGCTCCGACTCCAGTTGAAACCAACTGCACCGTCACCATAAGTCGGCGGCACCACCATCTGCACCTGCATCTCCTCCCTGGCAAAGCGATTTGCCGGGGAGTTGGATGTGGAGGTGCGGATGGTGTTTCTGGCTCCTCTAGCAGCCTTCCAGCCGGACCCCGGCAGGCTTCCTCGTGGGCTCCGGCTTCATTCTCCCTGTCACGCCCTGCTGGCCCTAATGGCGGTGACCAGGGGGATCCCTCCGCCGCTCTCTTCACCATGACCTTCGTCTGCGCCCAACCGATCTTGTTAGGCTCCTTGCCATGGGGGCTTGACGGGGTCTGGCTGGGCTTCTGCCCAGGCGCTCCTTCTGCCCTCTTCACCTCCCACCATAGTTCATAGGAGGAGAGGGACAAGAAAGGGATTACGGGTCACTTATCTCTTTTTCAATCTAAAATGTGTAGGCATTTGCCAATCTTTAGCCTAAGATATGTAATCTTCTTTATCCATGTTTTGTGTTCTGTAAGATCTGTACATGCTTATCCGCATATTAATGAAAAAGGCAAGACCTGCCGGGTACTTGTGCATGTACTATGTCCATGGAGAGGTGAAATGCCTCTATACGTTTAAGTAAACAAGTTTTCTCCGGCCAGCTATCGTGTCGGTTGATACGTCTCCAACATATCTATAATTTTTGATTGTTCCATGCTATTATATTACCCGTTTTGGATGTCTATGGGCTTTACTTTACACATTTGTATCATTTTTGGGACTAACCTACTAATCGGAGGCCCAGCCCGTATTGCAGTTTTTTTGCCTATTTCAGTATTTCGAAGAAAAGGAATATCAAATGGAGTCCAAACGGAATGAAACCTCTGGGAGCATGATTTTTGGAACGAACGTGATCCAGAGGACTTGGAGTGCAAGTCAAGAAGCAATCAGGGCGGCCACGAGGGTGGAGGGCGCCCCCCTACTGGGCGCCCCCCTATCTTGTGGGCCCCTCGGGCGTCCACCGACCTACTTCTTCCTCCTATATATACCCACGTACCCCGAGAACATCAAAGGAAGCCATGAAAAACTATTTCCACCACCGTAACCTTCTGTATCCGCGAGATCCCATCTTGGAGCCTTCGCCGGCGCTCCGCCGGAGGGGTAATCAACCATGGAGGGCTTCTACATCAACACCATAGCCCCTCCGATGAGTTGTGAGTAGTTTACCATAGACCTTCGGGTCCATTGTTATTAGCTAGATGGCTTCTTCTCTCTTTTTGGATCTCAATACCATGTTCTCCTCGATCTTCTTGGAGATCTATTAGATGTAACTCTTTTTGCAGTGTGTTTGTCGAGATCCGATGAATTGTGGGTTTATGATCAAGTTTATCTATGAGAAATATTTGAATCTCCTCTGAATTCTTTTATGTGTGATTAAGTTATCTTTGCAAGTCTCTTCGAATTATCAGTTTGGTTTGGCCTACTAGATTGATCTTTCTTGCAATGGGAGAAGTGCTTAGCTTTGGGTTCAATCTTGCGGTGTCCTTTCCCAGTGACAGCAGGGGCAGCAAGGCACGTATTGTGTTGTTGCCATCGAGGATAAAAAGATGGGGTTTATATCATATTGCATGAGTTTATCCCTCTACATCATGTCATCTTTCTTAATGCGTTACTCTGTTCTTTATGAACTTAATACTCTAGATGCATGCTGGATAGCGGTCGATGTGTGGAGTAATAGTAGTAGATGCAGGCAGGAGTGGGTCTACTTGTCACGGACGTGATGCCTATATACATGATCATGCCTAGATAATCTCATAATTATTCGCTTTTCTATCAATTGCTCGACAGTAATTTGTTCACCCACTATAATACTTATGCTATCTTGAGAGAAGCCACTAGTGAAACCTATGGCCCTCGGGTCTATCTTTTATCACATAAGCTTTCAATCTAATTTTATTTGCATCTTTACTTTTCCAATCTATATTATAAAATACCAAAAATATATTTATCTTATCATACTATCTTTATCAGATGTCACTTTCACAAGTGGCCGTGAAGGGATTGACAACCCCTTTATTGCGTTGGTTGCAAGTTCTTTGTTTGTTTGTGTAGGTGCGTGGGACTTTTGAGGAGCCTCCTACTGGATTGATACCTTGGTTCTCAAAAACTGAGGGAAATACTTACGCTACTATTGCTGCATCACCCTTTCCTCTTCAAGGAAAACCAACGCAAGCTCAAGACGTAGCAAGAAGGATTTTTGGCGCCGTTGCCGGGGAGGTCTTCGCTCAAGTCAAGACATACCAAGCACCCATCACAAACTCATCTCCCTCGCATTTACATTATTTGCCATTTGCCTCTCGCTTTCCTCTCCCCCACTTCACCCTTGCCGTTTTATTCGCCCTCTCTTTCCCAATTTTCTTCGCTCTCTTTCGCTTGTATTTTGTTTGCTCTTCGTTATGGCTAGTTCCTTATCCGCTCCGATGTCTCCCGAGTTTGAAGTTCTTCACTTCAAGCAAATGCAAGGAGAAAACTTAAAAGATGCTTGGTATAGGATGATGGAATCTTATCGCAATTGCACCCTAGAGGTGAATTTTAGAATTCTATTTCGCAATTTTTATGTTGGGCTAAATATGTCGCATAGACAACTCTTGGATAGCATTGCCAAGGGAAATTTTACTGAAATTGATCCTAGTATTGCGCATGAAATTATAGAGGAATAGTGGGAACACTACCTCAAAAAGGGGGACCACATCCTACCAAAGAAGTAACACAAGTGTTTGGAAAGATTTGCGAAGTAACAAAAATATTACAAAAGTCTCTTGAGCCTCTTAAAAGTGTTAGTGGAAATCTTTACCGCATGAATATGTTGATTACTCTTTGCAATAAGCGGTTGGATTCTTTAGATCTAAAAAATTTCGAGTATGAAGGGAAACGTAAAGAACCTCCCAGATTCAAGCATGACTCCGCTAAAAAACTGAAAATTAAAGATGGCACTACTTAGATCTATCCTCGGTTTTATGCCTAGCTAGGGGCGTTAAACGATAGCACTAGTAGGGAGGCAACCCAATTTTATTTGTGTTTTTTGTTTTTGTTCCTGTTTAGTAATAAATTTTGCATCTACCTTCTGTTTAGACTAGTAAATGCGCGTGTGCAACACATGTGTAATCTTAGATTTTTTTGTTTATTGTGGTTAGCGGTCATATATTCACTGTCATGTTGAGGGTCTAATAATGTTCTCCCTCTGTAAACAAATATAAGAGCGTTTAGATCACTACTTTAGTGATCCAAACGCTCTTATATTTTTTACGGAGGGAGTATGATGCATTATGTTGGGAGTATAAATATACATGCAAGTAATCATAGGAGGGGCACATACCTTCTTCTCAAGCCCCTAAGGCCTTGTACAATGGGAGGAGGTGCTTAGAGAGATGCTTAGAAAAATAAACCGGTCTTTTCTGAAGCACCGGTGCCTATTTCTACAGGAGAGATGCTTAGTTAAGCGTCTATCCTGTACAAATAAACACCGATGCTTAAGAAAAGCCTGGTTTATTTCTCTAAGCACCTCCCCCCTAAGCACCTCCCATTGTACAAGGCCTAAAGGACAAATCAAAAAATCTAAGTACAATTCATTGAAATCAGCTCAACCAATCCACTACCCAAAAGTTCCATGCCCGTGTGTAACATTGTTATTCATAGTGCATCAACCAGAAGATGCCACTAATTCCACAACCGTCGTCCCCTTCCATGGCCAAGTAATTAGGCGAATGCTACATATGATACGATTCAGATCAAATCTGATTATACGAAAGTAAATAACTGAGCACACCTCCAGATCACATCCAGTAATCAAATAAATACCCAAATATGCTGTCACATCCCTAGCTCCTGGCAATGCACTAGGCTAGCACTTGTCTGTTGCATCATGTTTAATTTTATTTTGAAACTTGAAATGGGGATTGTTGAAACCCTAGCACCAAATGAATTCAACTAGGTTCAATAAAAATATCTTCAATGAACCCAAATGCCCTTTAGAAAATTTCATGATTTTGTTAAAGGTGAAAACCTCTGCGAAAAATGATGCACCTATTTCTAGGCCATTCTGGAATTTTGAATTATATCTTATTGTATTTGACTTTGGGCATTTAAACACTACAAATAATTTAAATGTTCAAATAATGTTGGAACTATTTTTGGGCCACTGAAATAATTCAGCAAGTGTCCATGAATATTTTCAGGATTTTAGGAAATGCCTTGGTATTTTTCCTAAGCTCAAAACAGAGGCAAAAAAATAGAAAAAGGAAATAAAATAAAACAGAGCAACCTTACCTGGAGCTTACCTGGACTCACCTGTGTAGCCACCAGAGGGGCCAACCCACCACTGTAGGGCCCAGCCCACAGGGGCATGACCGTCTTCTACCTCTGCCAGTAGGCAGAGGCGAACCAGAGCACGACACCGGCTGCGCCAGCTCCTGCTTCGCGCTGGCGAGCTCTCCTTTCTCCCTCACGCCCTCAAGACGCGACGCAGCTCCCTGGCCCACTCCCTCACCCTCCCCGTGTCTCTTTCCTCTCCTCTACTCTCTCCTTTGCGGCTGCCCGAACGAGTCAGAGTGCTCCGACGAGCACCACCGCGACCACAGCCTTCCCCGTGCCTCTCCTACATGACCTCGAGCTCCGCCGTGGACCCATACGCCGTCTTCACGGAGCCACGCGACGGGAAGAGCCCCGGAGCACCGTCCCCGATGTCTTCTTCCTCCCTTCGTCACCAGCCCCTCCCCGAGCACGCAGAGGCCTCCGTTCAACTCGATGTGAGCTGCTGCGTCTTTCCCCTTCCTCCCCGAGCTCATTCCTGTCCTGTAGCCGCCGATCCCATCGGAGCCGCGAGCTCGACTCCGCCGGCCATGACGCCACCGTGGCTACCGTCACCTAGAGCTACAACCGAGCGCACGGCCGTGCTCAGCGCAATGCTAGAAGCCCAAAACCCCCTCCAGTTGCTCCTGTTGTGCACCGCAACGCCGAAACCGCTGAGACCGGAAACTCTGGCCGCCGCCTTTGAGCTCGCTGCCATTGATATAGGTCCCCCCCGGCGTAACTGACTGCAGCACTCGACGTGAGGGATCACCAGCTGTCCGTAGGTGGTCTCCTCCGTCCGTTTGGACGCCAGAGCATGAAACCCGCAGCTCTCCGCCGGGTCTGACCTCGCCGGCGTCGAGTCGCCAGCAGGTTTTGACATAGTTGACCCGGGTTTGACAACCATTTGACTCCCTGGGTCTTTGACATGTGGGCCCCAGCCTTGCTAACCTTGGGTTAAGTTTATAATTAAACTTAATTAACCCACTAACAGTTTAGTTAGTATTAACTTAATGCTAATTAACCCTGTTACTTAGTCATTTCACTGATCATTGGGCCCCACACGTCAGGTTGACCTGGACACGGTCTGTTGACCAGATGATGTCAGCATGACCTAATGCTGACGCAGTAAATATTTTTTGGTACTTTAGATAAATCAGAGATGATTTATTTATTTCAGAAAATAACCCAAACTTTTAAAATTCATAGAAAATAAACTGTAACTCCAAATGAAATAATTTATATATGAAAAATTATCAGAAAATCCAAAGAATCTGTTTATGGCATTTTCATGCATGTTAGAACAACTTCTGGCTACTGTTTAGGACAAATGAATGAATAGCATTTAAATAACCACATGTGGAGTTTGAATTTGAACCTTGGGTTCAAACCAACTTCATTTAATTGTGTTGCTAGTTGCATTAGCTTAATGAACATCATATTGCCATGTCATGATCATGCATCATACTGTTGCATTGCATTGATTGTGTTTTCTCTCTGTTGCCGGTAATTGTCCCCTCTCAGTAGACGTTGCTTCGACATGTGATCGATGACACCGATGAAGAACCATACTATCTTCGGAAGTGTCAGGCAAGCAAAACCCCCTTGTTCAGTCCGATACAATCCCACTCTCTCGCTCCCTTTTACTTCATTAGGACAACAACGTTTCAACTGTTGCATGTAAAAGTGCGTTATATCGACTAGAGGGGGGGGGTGAATAGGCGATTTTTTATGAATTCTTCACTGAGGAATTTGCCGGTGAGGAAATTCCTTAGCAAAGAACTACTTGCAGCGGAATAAGTACTCAGAAGTAAGCATAAAAAAATACACACATAGTCATCATGATGCAATGAAGACAATCACAGAGTACAGAAAGCGTAAAAACACAGGATAACACACGATGAAGACAAACAAACTGAAGAAATTGAACTGAGGAAATTGAAAGTCTTTAGTCTAAGTCTTCAAACACAGATATGAAAAATCACTCAACACAGTAATGAGGAAATGAAAGAGTTGAGGGAATAGAACCAGTAAGGTTGGTGAAGACAATGATTTGGTAGACCAGTTCCAACTGCTGTCTCAGTTGTACGTCTGGTTGGAGCGGCTGAGTATTTAAACTCGAGGACACACAGTCCCGGACACCCAGTCGCTGAGCACGCAGCTCATGACACCAAGTCCTCACCATATTCTCCTTGAACTAAGGTCACACAAACCTCGTCCAATCACTCGTGGTAAGTCTTCAGGCGACTTCTAAACCTTCACAGACTTCGGTCACTCGGCGATCCACAATTCCTCTTGGATGCTCTAGACCATGACGCCTAACCATCTGGAAGAAGCACAATCTTCAAAGGTAACAAGCATCGGATCCACGCAGGATCAATCTCTTCAGTGATGCTCAATCACTTTGGGTTTGTGGGTGTTTGGGTTTGGATTTTCCTCACTCGATGATTTTCGCTCAAAGTCCTCGGAGGATGGGTTGCTCTCAAATGACAAGTGTCAGTTTCTCTTGGAGCAGCCAACCAGCTAGTGGTTGTAGGGGGCGGCTATTTATAGCCTAGGGAGCAGCCCGACATGATAAGACATAAATGCCCTTCAATGATATGACCGTTAGGTGGATAAGATATTTTGGGACAGCTGGCGCGTAGCACAGCAACGGTCGGAATTTTGACTCTCAAATTCCTCAGGGCTATCATGTTCCTCACTGTGTAGGCAATCCACACTGGAGAATTCCTAACTCCTCAGTCAGAACAAATTCCTCAGCGACCAGAAGAACTTCGTCTCTGTCACTGAAGAAATTGACTGAACTATATGAGATTTCCAATGGCTTCACTCGAAGGGATTGGTAGGTGTAGGATTTTGAGTTGAGCATCACATGGAAATTTTTCCTTAGTATTTCCTCGACCCCCTTTAACAGTACGGTGTTTCCTATGACTCAAGAAAGAGAAAAACAAAACTATGAAAACAAAAGTCTTCAAGCTTCATATTCCTCGCATGAATATCAAGTCTTCACGGACACACCAATTTCTTCACTTTCAAAGTCTTCATGAAAGTCTTCAAGAATACCAAAATCTTCAGTCGAAGATATTCATTTTTAGGGGTCGACTTTCTCTGCAAATATCAAACTCCTCATAGACTTATAGACCTATGTACACTCATAAACACATTAGTCCCTTAACCTATAAGTCTTCAATACACCAAAATCACTAAGGGGCACTAGATGCACTTACAATCTCCCCCTTTTTGGTGATTGATGACAATATAGGTTAAGTTTTCAACGGGGATAAACATATGAAGTGTAAGTACTGATATTGAGGAATTTGATTGCAAGATATAGAAGAACTCCCCCTGAAGGTGTGCATAGTGAGGAATTTGCTTTTGAAGCAATGCAAACTTGAAGAGTTGAATCATGGAGATCTCCCCCTATATCTTGTAATTCATACATGCATTTGACATATAATATGAAGAATTTGAAATGCATGATGAAATATGGTGCCTGAAGAGATTCAGCATGCGAGCAATAATATTAACGAGGAATAAGCATGCAGAATCAGAGCATAGTGCATCAAAAGTATCAGAGCACCATCAGGTTTAAGATTACAACTCGATCCAATAAAAATTTCAGAAGAGCGAGAGTTGTAACTTAACAAAAAAACGCCCATATAATAGACCCGCTTGAAGACTAACTCAGATTTCTCTCCCTTTGTCATCGAATGACCAAAAGGATCAAATCTGAGGACTAACGCCCCTGAAGAATATCTAGTTGATGGAGGAGCGCCAACGTTGTCGGGGTTGGTTGTCGTAGTAGGGCCTGCCGCAGTGTCGTCCAAGTCTTCATTTTCATCAGAGTCGCGCAATGAAGAATAAGAGCTGGCCTCCAAAGAAGGAACCTTGACCTTCTTGAATTTCTTCGGTGGAGGTGCAGACCAGTCAAATTCTTTCTTGAGACCCATGCTCTTCAGATCTTCTGCGCTGTAGATATGAGATAGAACAGCCTAGGTACGGTTGAAGGTTTCATGGAGGTAGTATTGGTTTTTATTCACTACATTGTGGGTTGAGGTCATGTTGTGAAGAATTGAACCAAACTGACGCTTGACCCATTTATGATTGCGATCAACTTTCTGATGAAGACTGAGGAGTAACTCACAATCAGTCATCACCCTGGGTGCTGTGGCTTGAGGAATTTGCTTGGCAGAGGTGTTGGCGGCAGAATCATGTGTGGCAGAGTCATCATTGGTGGAGTAAGATGCAGCCTTGCGAAATTGACCATCCAATGGACGAATGCCTTCATCTATCACAGCAGTTTCCTTGCCTTTGTCATCAGCTGAGGAAAATGTCGATTTGAGGACTTCAATTGGAGGCAAGAAACTGCCATGGTTCAGAGTATCAGCCTTGTAGTTGAGAGAAGACCTTGTCCTGATGAATTTCATAATCCATGGTGCATAAGGTTTCATCTCAAATGGTGACATAGCAATATTTGCCAGAGTCCTCATGAAGAAATCATGGAAGTTGACGGGAACGCCATGAATGATGTTGAAAAGCATATTCTTCATGATGCCAATGACTTCTTCATCATTTGAGTCGTGGCCTTTGATAGGACTCATTGTCTTCGTCAGAATGCGGTAGACAGTCCGTGGCACATACAGTAATTCCTTGACGAGGAATTTGGTTCGAGGGGCCTGCCCTGGCTTCAAAGGCTTCATCAGCACTTGCATGAAATGATTTGTAAGCTCAGGTTCATTGTAGATGCAACATGCACCATCAAGGGGAGGACTGAGTGGGAGGGCACGAAGCAATTCAGTTGCTGGTGCCTTGTAGTGAGTATTTTCTGACATCCAATCTAGCACCCAAGTGTTCACATATTCAGAATTTCCTGTGATGTGCAGCGTTGCAAAGAATTGAAGAATGAGTTCTTCATTCCAATCACAGATGTCAGTGCAGAAATTCAGCAATCCAACATCGTGAAGAACACTGAGGACTGGCTCGAAGCACGGCAGAGATTCCATGTCCACGTGAGGAATGTGTGCATGATCGAAGACTTTGTCTTTGTCGAATAGCACAGAGGAATAGAAATTTGCTTGACTAGCAGTCCAGAAATGCCTCTTCCTTATGCGAGCAGAATCATAGGGATTATAGTCAGTGAAGAACACATGCTCGTTGAAGAAATCAGCAGCCTTGAACTTTTGCTTCTTTGAGAACGGATCCTTTGGCTTGGGCACAGGAGTGTCAGTGGGTTGCATCACAACCTCAGGAATCACAATCTCAGGTTCTTCAGGCTGAGGAATTTCTGGTTCCTCTTCAGTGGCAGTCTGCATGTTCAAGGTATCAGCAGCAGCAGCTTCTTCAACACTAGTGGTTGGAATTTCTTCATGCACAGACAAGGTGGGATGAGTTTCTTCAGAGCCCATTTGAACAGTTGGTGCAGGGGACTGAGGTATTTGCTGTAGTGGAGTGAAGTGTGGAGAATTGGGATGCCGACTTTCCCAAAAGTCATCATTCATTACAGGCGTGGTGCATCCAATATCCACGTCTTCATCTTCAATTTCTTCAACGCCAGCCTCTTCAGCTGTGAACTGAGGCATGGGAGAGGAAGCAATAGGTGTTGAAGGGATCGCATCCACTTCAATTTCTTCATCAATCTGCTCTGACGAAGCAACATAATGACTTTCTTCATCAGATCCGCTAGGGATCACATATTCTACACCATAAGGAACAAGCTCCTTTGATGGCATGGAGGAAATTGGAACAACATCAATTGGATTCTTAAGTGAGCTTGTCATAGTCTTCATTTTCTTCGAAGCTGAAGAATCTGAAGCAGATGATGCTTTCCTTTTCTTCACTGCAGCTTTCTCTGCAGCCTTGGTCTTCCTCACATCTGATGCAGATGGAAGGGTAGGAGTTGGGGTAGGCGTAGGAGGAGCTGAGGAATCTGTCTGTATTTCCTCAGGCTCAACTGATGCAGTTGGCCTGACTACTTCATTTTCTTCAGGCGCACCACGAGTGAATGCCCTGGCAGTTTCTTCAGCGGCTGGAATGGAGTCATCAGCCCTGGAACTAGCATTTTCTTCAGCAGGCTGAAAATCATCAGCGGTGCTGGCATGTTCTTCAGTTTGCTGAGCAGAGGCTTCAGCTTGAGGAATTTCTTGTTGCGATGGGGCTGCAACATTGGTGAACTTCTCAGTCAGTTTAACAAACCTGACTTTGGCTCCTTGCCAATCAGCATAATAAGAATTGAAATTATCGCTGAGGGTTTTGATTTCAGATTGGATCTTGAGGAGTTCATCAGTTGTCATTTTGACAATGTTGTTCCTCAGGAACTTCTCTTTCCTGAACTGAGCCTTCTTGATCTGCCTGGCCTTCTCAAATTTCCATTTCTCTTCATTGATGAAATGGGTTAGTACGTGACTTTGGCCAGGAGTCAAATGAAAATCAGGCATAGGAGTGTTTGGGTCCTTGTGCCAGAGATCAATGTAGTCGAGGATTACCTTTGGATCCAAAAGTAGTGGCACATTTGTGCCTTTGGCTCTAGCGGCCCTTTCTTGCCTGTCTCTGATGATTTCTGCAAGTTCATCATCATCATCAGCTTCATCGTTAGATGGCACATGGAAGGTAACTTGTTTCTTCTTCGGACTAGGATGAGGACCTTGTCCTGCAGTGGCCTTTGTCTTCAGCAGAGTGGGGCCTGATGAAGAAGTTGGTGCAGCTGAGGAACTTGCTGAGACACCAGAGGCAATGGAGATGCCTGCAGTCCTTTGGCATGTGGCCAGGTGTACAGGTGTTGAGGACTTTGATGGAGCAACTGAGAACTTTGAAGGAGCAGGAGCAGCATGAGGAATTGGCCGTGAGGGCTTTGAAGAAATTGGCCGTGAGGGCTTTGAAGATTCCGGCCGTGAGGGCATTGTTGAGGAACTTGGCCGTGAGGGCACAGTTGATGAAGCACTTGGCTTGTGAGCGGGCTTCTTTGCCATAGATTTCCTAGGCTTGTCAGAGGCCTTTGTGGTAGCAGCAGCAGCAGCAGAGTCTTCATTAAATTTCCTCACTGCTTCTTTGGCTTGTCTAGCCAACTTGTCTTGGCGCTTGGCCCATTCTTCAGGAAAATCCTCACCGCACTTGATGCTAATGGGATCAGCTTCTTGACCAGGTGCCAATGGAGCTCTTGGGCATGGAGGATTTAGAGAGAATTTCTTCATATATTTTGGAGTTAGATATCTGTACTCCCTCCATTCTCTTGCCCATCTCCTTTTAATCCTCTGTATGCGCACCTTGCGCTGATTTTTGTTCTCTTTGCCGTACTTGGCCTCATCAGGTGTGCAATGGTCCTTATAAATGTCATCAGGGATCTCAAAAGCAGTCATGACCTTAGGCTTCTTTCCTCCTTTCTGTGGTTTCTTACCTTCTTCCATATTCTTCAGATGAGGAATTTGAACAATTGAATTCTCTGAAGAAGTATGCAACTTTTCTTCAAGGAACGCTGCAAATGAGTTAAGTTGATGAGAACCTAGTGATTCAGCAGCGGACATGAGTACCTGTGAACAGAGTATAGTTGCGAGGAATTTGAAGAGGTCATATGCGTTCTCAGAAGGTTTTCAAAATGAACAAGTTTGAGGAATTTGACCAGATGAGTCTTGAAGAATTTCACTAAGCGTACTTTGTCTTAGGTTCCAGAGTTGTATAGATCGACGATCCACACAATTGAGGAATCTTGAAGAAAATGATGTTTAGGGAAACGAATCAAGAACAGATGACTTGTGAGGTGTTTTGTGTGTGAGGACTTGAAGAATAAAACACCTTTGAAGATTTTGTAGTGAAAATTTGAATCAAAGAGGGCAGTAAAAGTAACTTTTAATTACCCTGGTTGAAGAACACGATGAACTGAGAAGAGTAGATTTGAAGCTCGTCAGTTCAGATCTTCCACGCCCTAACTTGGCGGAGGAAGACAGCTACGGCGGCGGCGGAATGAAGATTTCCGCGGCCGGCGCGAGTATGACGGCGACGAGGTCGAGGCAGTGAAGCTCTTCCTCACCGGCGACGATGGAGTAGCGGTAGCGCTAGGGTTCAAGAATCTCGAGCGAGAGAGAGAGAGAGAGAGAGCGGTCGAGCGGAGTAAAGGAAGTGAGGAAGGGTGAGGGGGTATTTATAGTCACAGTGAAAAACTGTTCGCCCGAAGATTTAGGACGAACGTGCCCCTGGCCCTTCTCATTCGCTTGACATGTGTCACCCACGTACTGAAAAGTGGAGATCGTGTTAGATCGTGGGTGAATAGATAAGTCCATCGTGGGATACAGGACGGTTTAAGCGGCAAAACCGAAAATTTGGATAAGATTAGTTTTAAAGTTCCGTTCGCAACTTCTTCAGCTGACAGGACACAGTGAAGATTTTAAACGAGTTTCAAATAGAACGCACATGAATAATTTGTGAATAGATTGGGTTGAGTATAGCATAAAGGGGGAAGGGTCCGATCACATTCACTTAGCAGAAAATGCAACTTGAAAAAATAGCCATAAGTGAATGCTGTAGAGGACATAAACCCATATATATATATACTGCACGCTCAACAGAAGCGCACTGCATCATTTTGACGACGAGTACTGCAATAGAGACTAGTGAACTTCTCGTCGGAAAAAACTGCATGCGTTATTTTTTCGGTACTGTTTTCGCTCTAATTTTTTAACTGTTTATCGGAATGAGGCGTGTAATATATCATTGAAAAGCTATGGATTAGGCGCAACTTCGACATGTTGAACACTTTTCGAGATTCCACACGGTTTAAGAGCAGTTTTGAAAATAGTGCGGCGGATGACGAGTGGCAGCGAGCGTTTTTTCGCGTTTTTTTTCTAAACTGCTTGTCGGAATGAAGCAAATAATACGCCGTTGGATAGATATCATCGAGGCGCATCTTTTTCATATATAAATCTTTCTCTAATTCATTACGGTTTAAGAGCAGTTTCAAATTTACTAAATCGCGGAACTCTGTTTTTCAAAAATTTTGAAATTTTCGGTACTGTTTTTGCTCCAGTTTTCTAACCGTTTGTCGAAACAAGACATATGATACGCTGTTGGAAAGCTACGGACAAGGCGCAACTTTCATTTGTTGAAATGGTTTTCAGATTCCTTACGGTTTTTAGTTAATTTTGAAAATCGTGCGGCTGACTTCGAGAGGCAGTGGCTATTTTTTCGCGAAATTTTTACGAACGGCTGGTCGGAATAATTCAAATCATACGCCATTGGAAAGATATCAACGAGACGCAACTTTTTCATGTACAACACTCTCTCTAATTCCTTACGGTTTAAGAGCAATTTTGGTTTTACCGAAAAGCGGACACTCTGTTCTTCGCGAGGCCAAAATCGTTGTATTTACTGCATCGGACATAATAACGCATTGCTTCAGACAAAATACCGCACTCCATCAGATGGGCAAGTGCACTGCATGGTTTTTTTTTGTTTAAACGTATTTTTTCTCGGACGAGGAAAGAAGAACGCACTGCTTCAGTCGAAATACCGCACTTCATTAGATGGGCAAGTGCACTGCATGGTTTCTTTTTGTTTAGATGTATTTTTTCTCAGACGGGGAAAGAAGAACGCACTGCTTCAGACAAAATACCGCACTTCACTAGATGGGCAAGTGCACTGCATGGTTTTTTATGGGACGTAAATTTTCCCAAACGAGGTGGAGTGCACTGCTTCAAACGAAAAACCACACTGCATCGGACGAGCAAGCGCACTTCATGATTTCTTTTGTCGGACGTAAAAAATTTCAAGAGTGTGCTACAAAGTCCTTCGGAGCGGACTTTTTTAAAGACCGGAGTGCACTGCATTTTTCTTTTTCTTTTTCTCTAATAGAGTTTTGATTTTCCCGTAGTGCACTGCATATATATTTTTGTTCTAAATGGATTGTAATGAAGAGTCCTTTTGTAGTGGACCTTTTTTTAGACCAAAGTGCACAGGATGGTCGAAAAAAATGAACCACAACACCACGTGAGATGAACAACATTTTTTCATGAAGAACCATCCATGCATATTAAAATGAATTTCTCAACAAATAATTAAACGCATTCCCAACAACAACAAATCCCATAATAGTGAAGTGCACTCGCTGTGCGCCGAGCTGCACACACACATCATAGATCAGATAACATAGCAAAAGAGACTGAAAAATAGTATGTATTAGGGCTGAACTAAACTGAATGCATCTAGCTGCCAAATCATGTGCGCACCGCCGACGAGCATAATACCAGCAGTCTTATCTTTTTGTGTGCGTTCTTTATTTTTTGCATCACAAAAAGTAGAGTGAACCGCAGTGGACAGAGCAGTGAACCTCTGCAAAAGACAGTGAGGCTTTTCCTTACCAAAGTAGAGTGTTGCTTCATCCTTGCACTGCTGGAGCCAAAGGCAACAGAAACGCACACGCGCCCCAGTTTGCTTTCGCACACCATCTGGTCGTCACTCCTCATCTCGAGGGGACTGCTTGTAGAGGGAGGTGCTGGGAGGGAAGCGGTCGTGGAAGAACTTCATGCGCTCTCACCCTGTGAAACCACGCTGCACGAAACCTCCGGAGCACCGGCGAGCACGGAGAGGTGGTGGCGCGCACGGTGGGAGCATCTGGAAGTTGAGACGGTGGCTTGGGAGCCCGATCCGGAGTCCAGGGAATCAGGGATCCATGGAGCCAACATCTCGAGCGAACAAATGAGAGAATGAGAGGGGAAAGACTTGGCCATCGGAGCATGTCGGAGGAGCCCCGCACCTTCCGCAGTCCACCATCCAGGAGGTGCAGTGCAGTTGTGTTCGTCGAGCAGCACGGGCACGAGCAAGTAACTTCATTTGTGTTTGCACACTTTCCGAGCTGCAAGGCCACGGCCGCGGACTGCACGACTATGGTTGCCGGACTGCACGATTGTAGGAGACGAGGGGGCCGGCGAGCTCGAAGGGAGAGGAGGTCGCATGCCGCGTTGGTTGGCAGGGGAGTCAGGGGATTCTCCCCTTCACGTCTCTGATGTGTTGGAGGAGCAAGGTGTGGCGGTTCCCGATGCACCCCAACGCCGGAGTTGCTCGCAGCAGATGGCCGATCGTGGCTTCGGTGGTGGCGCCGGATCCGCTGCTAATGGCCGCGCCCTGAACCGTGGCTGCCGGATCTGGTGGTGATGCACTGGCAAGACGAATCGGTGTGTACCGATCTCAACAGGGAGAGGAGGCCTGCAACAGAGGAGGGGAGAAGATGGAGCCAGATCTGGCTACCGGGGCGTGCCTGGCCGTCACCGGTCAATTTCGTGGCCGTGGTGCCGCGGGGAGGCAGGTGAGGCGCGTCGGTGTGTGGCGCAGGGAGCTGGGCAGGTGCATGGAGAGGAGGCAGCGCGGGGAGTTGGGCTGGTGGCGCTGGGAGCCGAGGCCGCACTGGTCGGCGGTGGAGGGAGGTCGTCGCCAGAGGTAAAAGGAGGAGATGGAGGGGGAGGGGATCCCGACCTTGTGGGGTCGTGGCGAGGTGCGCCGGCAGCGGTTAGTGAAGGTGGGGTGCAGGCCGCGACGGGGGGCGAGCACGTCGCCGCGTGGTGGGAGGTGGTAGGGGGT
>NC_041385.1:424580066-424624822 GCF_002162155.2 Triticum dicoccoides
GGTGGTCGTGCGGCGTCGCTGGGAGGGAGAGGGAGCGGCGGGGCTGGGAAGGGGAGATCGTGGGGAGTGGGTTTCGGGGAGTGGAGGGAGGAGCACGGGGAGGATAAGGTGGGGGAGGTGGGGGTGTTATTAGTTTGTAGCTTCGGAGGGTGGGCGTCAGGTGTGCAGAATAAGCTCCCTGTTATCAGAATAACACTCTTAAGGGTGTTATCATAATAGACCCACCCTATATATATATAGCCAATGAAGAAAGACGACGGAAACAGTGAAGATTTTGCAAAGTTGAAGAATTTGAAAACTGAGGAAATTCAAAACTGAGGAAAAACTCAAATTTGAAGATTTTCAACTTTGGTGGTGGCGTGACCCACCGTATTAAGAATGATGATTTCAGACACCGCGTACAATTGTCGTAGGGTTCTGAGAATCAAATTCTTCATTAATTTCTTCACACTTAGAGTGTTATTCTTCATTGATTGAAGAAAAACGTTTCTTCATGTGTTGCACATCTAAGTCATCAATTTTGCATAAGTGTTAGGATGTGTGTCCTTTTCAAAGAACATTCGAAGACTCTAAGATATTTAGCTCACACCGCAACTTGCTAAATTTCTTCTCATCCAAGGGCTTTGTGAAGATATCGGCTAGCTGTTCTTCAGTCTTCACATGTTCAATAGCAATGTCGCCCTTCAACACATGATCATGAAGAAAATGATGACGAATCTGAATGTGCTTTGTCTTCGAGTCCTGAACTGGGTTGTGAGCAATCTTGATGGCACTCTCATTGTCACAGTAGAGAGGCACATTCTTCATGTTGATGCCGTAGTCCTTGAGAGTTTGCTCATCCACAACAATTGAGCATAGAAAGAACCAGCAGCAATATACTCAGCTTCAGCAGTAGACAGTGATACACAGTTCTGTTTCTTCGAGGACCAACAGACCAAAGATCGTCCGAGGAAATGACAAGTACCAAATGTTAACTTGCGGTCCACACGATCACCAGCATAGTCAGAGTCAGAATATCCCATGAGATCAAGGTAGAGCCCTTGGGGTACCATAGTCCTAGTGTTGGTGTGTGAGCTAGATATCGAAGAATATGCTTCACAGCCTTATGGTGTGATTCCTTCGGTGTAGCTTGAAATCGGGCACACATGCAAACACTAAGCATTATATCTGGCCTAGATGCACATAAGTACAATAAAGAACCAATCATGGAGCGGTATACCTTGTGATCGAAGTCAATACCATTTTCATCAGTGCATAGATGGCCATTTGTGGGCATAGGAATTTTGACCCCTTTGCAATCTTGCATGCCGAATTTCCTCAGAACATCCTTGAGGTATTTCTCGTGAGATATGAATATGCCATTGTGCTGTTGACGAATTTGAAGACCTAAGAAGAATTTCAACTCTCCCATCATAGACATTTGATGTTCTTCACTCATCATATAGGCAAATTCATCACTATAACGTTGGTCAGTATAGCCAAAGGTAATATCATCAACGTATATTTGGCACACAAACAGTTCACCATCATAAGACTTAGTAAAGAGAGCAGGGTCGAGTGAACCGGGTGTGAAGCCATTCTTCATGAAGAATTCCTTCAAAGTGTCATACCACGCCCGAGGGGCCTGCTTGAGGCCATAGAGGGCCTTGTTGAGTCTGAAGACTTTGTCAGGATTCTTTGGATCTTCAAAACTTGGGGGTTGAGCAACATATACTTCTTCCTCAAGCTTACCATTGAGGAATGCACTTTTCACATCCATTTGATATAAAGTGATATTATGATGGTTAGCATAAGCAAGTAATATGCGAATAGCCTCAAGTCCAGCAACAGGTGCAAAAGTTTCATAGAAATCAATTCCTTCAACCTGTGTGTAGCCTTGAGCTACAAGTCGTGCCTTATTCCTCACCACAAGGCCATTTTCATCTTGCTTGTTGCGGTAGATCCACTTTGTGCCGATGATATTATGCTTGCGAGGATCTGGACGCTTGACGAGTTCCCAGACATTGTTGAGCTCGAACTAATGTAATTGTTCTTGCATGGCCTGGATCCACTCAGGCTCCAGAAATGCTTAGAGAAAAAAGCATAATGCCCACAAAAGTTAGATAAATGTGAAGCTTTTGAGCGGGTGAGAGGACCTGGTGCTTCAATGTCATCAATGATCTTTTCAACTTGCACTTCTTTTGCAACGCGAGGATGAGCTGGTTGTCGTCGAGGAATTTGATCAGCATTTTCTTCAGCTCCGTTTTCTTCAGCATTTTCCTCAGGTACATCAGCTCGATGATCTTCGCGTTCTGGAATGAATTCTTCAGTAGATTTTTCAGTAGGAATGACATCCTCAGTAGCCTTGAACTTGATAGAATCTTCAGGTGTTGGTTCATCTATCACAAAAGGTAAGTGCTCTCTTTGCGAGCCATTAGGTTCATCGAACCGCACATCTACAGTTTCAACAATCTTGTGAAAGCGATGTTGAAGACTCTGTAGGTGTGCGAGTCCTTTCCGTAACCAAGCATAAAACCTTCATGTGCTTTCGGTGCAAATTTAGCATTGTGATGAGGATCCCTAATCCAACATTTAGCACCGAAGACTTTGAAATAACTCACATTGGGTTTCTTGTCAGTGAGGAGTTCATAGGCAGTCTTCTTGAAGAATTTGTGAAGATATACTCTGTTGATGATGTGGCACGCGGTATCAATTGCATCAATCCAAAAACGATGAGGCATTTTGTATTCATCAAGCATAGTGCGAGCCATCTCAACAAGAGTTCTGTTCTTGCGCTCCACGACGCCATTTTGCTGAGGAGTATAAGGAGCAGATAATTCATGAGTAATACCAAGTTCATCAAGATAGTCATTAAGACCGGAATTCTTGAACTCAGTTCCATTGTCACTCCTGATGTGTTTGATCTTAACACCAAAGTTGGTTGAAGCCCTTGAGGAAAATCGTTTGAAGACTTCCTGCACTTCATATTTGTAAGTAACAATGTGTACCCATGTGTAACGAGAGTAATCATCAACAATAACAAAGCCATATAGAGATGCATCATTGGTCACAGCAGAATAATGATTACGATCGAAGAGATTCATGTGAAGCAATTCAAATGGTCGAGTGGTAGTCATGATAGTCTTCGCTAGATGCTTGGCCTTAGTCATCTTCCCAGCTTCACAGGCACCACACAAGTGATCCTTGAGGAATTTGACATTCTCAATGCCAATGACATGCTTCTTCTTCGCAAGCATGTGCAAATTCCTCATGCCTACGTGACCAACTCATCGATGCCATAGCCAGCCTTCTGAAGCTTTAGCAAGTAAGCACACAGCAGGTTGTGGTCCTGTAGAGAAATCAACAATGTACAAGTCTCCTCTCCTAAAGCCTTCGAAGACTTTGGAATTTTCAGCTTCCATGATCACAACACAATGATACTTGCCAAAGACAACAACCATATCAAGATCACAAAGCATTGAGACAGACATATCCTAAGGACTCAACAAGCATGACTTTGTCCATGTGTCGATCCTTAGAGATCGCAACCTTACCTAGACCCAATACCTGACTTTCGCCTTTGTCAGCGAAGATGATATGCTTCAGATGTGACGGTGTTAAGGGAGCATCCATCAATAGATTCTTATCACCAGTCATGTGATTTATACATCCACTATCGAGGACCCACTCGTTTGCTTTGGGTTGATCATCCTGCAGATGAATTAGTGCAGCTTACAAACTCATATACTTCATCAGTGAAGAATATGACATCAGTATCATCAGTTCAATTTCATCAAGTAATAGCACAGATAAGCAGCGTGAGGACGTGTGAAATGAAAGTTCATTTCATCATGATTAGCCTGCGTCCTTTCAGGCATTTTGTCAGGCCCCCAACAAATTCTTCAGATGTTAAAGCACATCTGGAGACCTGATCCTGCATAAGAGATTAGTTCTTTTTCTTCACCACCCACATCTGGAGGGGTGGCAAAGAATTCATCACTCTATGAGCACCATATGAGAAAGGTGGCAAAGATGCCAAACCATTTCGTTTCACATAAGAGGGGTCAGGGTAAACATATGAATAAGCAGAGAAATTCTTCGAGGACTTATGAACATAATGATTTGAAGAATAATGCGCATATTCATAGCCCTTAGCTCTACCCTGCGAAACAGAGTTGTTAGCACGATGATGTTCATATGAGGACTTTGGTCCTTTTGAGGAATTTGATCCATGTGAAGAATTTGGTCCATATGAAGAGTTTGATCTGGGGTTCCTATTCTTCACTGGTGGTGTCATGAGGACATTCACCTGAAGACTTTCAACATAACTTCTGGGAACCCAGATTTTCTTCATAGGGGAACCATTCTTGCAGTTAGTGCCAACATATCTAGCAAATACTTCACCATTCTAATTTTTGAACAGTTTATAGTTGGAGTCAAATGACTCATCAGAAGAATGAGGAGATTCACATGTAAAGCCAGATAAGTTAGATGGATCAACTGGAGGTCCCTTTGCAGCAACCCATGAGGTTTTGGGGTACTGCTCAGGCTTCCAATATGTTCCATCAGCATTGAGTTTCCTCTAAAAGGCAATACCCTCTTTCCTAGGGTTTTTGTTGAGGATCTTCTTTTTAAGCACATCACAAAGAGTCTGATGCCCTTTGAGGCTTTTGTACATGCCTGTCATATACAATTCCTTCAGCCCTGCATTGTCAGTGATACTAGCAATGTCCTCAGATGAGGAATTAGTGATAGCAGAGGCAGGTGAAGAATTTGTAACATTTGAAGCATTTGAACATTCAGGTGAAGAATTAGCAGATTCACGTTCAATGCACTTTAAACATGGAGGATCAAATTCTTCCCGAGTAGCACTGATTTGTTGAGCAAGTAATGAATCGCGCTCCTTCTGAAGATCTTCATAACTCACTCTTAGCTTCTCAAGATCTTGCTTTCTTTGAAGAAATTCATTAGAAAGCTTCTCATGATTAGTTAAGAGGGTTTTATGATGACTTTGAAGGTTGTCAAACTTAGACTGAAGTCTCTGAAGATTTTCAGTTAAGTCTTTAGTGCAGTCCATTTCATCACCCAACATATCATCACTTTTGTCTAGCATGTTTTGAAGTTTTTCAATAGCCTTTTGTTGTTTCACAGCAATCTTAGCAAGTTTAGAGTAGCTAGGCTTAAGATTTTCATCAGATTCATCCTCACTTGATTCAGAGGAGGGGTATTTAGTTACCTTAGCAGCCTTTGCCATGAAGTAATAGGTGGGAGCATAGTCATCATTGCCTTCATCAGCGTTGTTGGTGTTGCCATTTTCTTCAGAGTTGAAGATAGACTTGCTGACAAATGCGGTAGCAAGAGCTAGACTCGCCACACCTGACTCAGACTCCTCGGATTCCTCTTCTTCCTCATTATCCTCAGATTCAGCCTCAGAATCCATTTCCTTGCCAATGAATGCCCGAGCCTTCTTGGAGATGCTCTTCTTGTGGGATGAAGACTTCGAGGATTTTGATGATGAAGACTTTGAAGATTTCTTCTTCTTCTTGGCATCATCAGAACTGTAATCCTTGTATTTCTTCTTCTTTAGTTCCTTGTCCCACTGAGGACAATCTTGAATGTAGTGACCAGGCTTCTTGCATTTGTGGCATAGCCTTCTCTTATAGTCACTAGATGAGGAATCACTGCTCCTTGAAAATTTTCCAAAGCGACCACGTCTTGAGAATTTCTGGAACTTCTTCACGAGCAGTGCTAGCTCCTAGCTCAATTCTTCAGGGTCACCAAGGCTACTACCAGAATCTTCACACTCAGATTCAGACACTGCCTTGGCCTTCAGGGCACGTGGTTTGCCATAGCTTGAACCATAGAGATCTCTCTTTTCAGCAAGCTGGAACTCATGAGTATTTAGCCTCTCGAGGATATCAGCAGGATCTAGTGACTTGTAATCAGCACGCTCTTGAATCATCAGTGCCAGAGTGTCAAATGACGAATCGAGTGATCTCAGCAATTTCTTCACCACCTCATGATCGGTGATGTCAGTGGCACCAAGCGCTTGAAGCTCATTTGAGATATCAGTGAGGCGATCGAAGGTTTGCTGAACATTTTCATTGTCGAGTCTTTTGAAGCGGTTGAAGAGATTGCGAAGAACGTCAACACGAGAGTCACGTTGAGTTGAGACTCCTTCGTTTACTTTGGAGAGCCTATCCCAGATAAGCTTAGCAGTTTCCAAAGCACTCACTCTACCATACAACCCTTTACTCAGATGACCACATATGATATTCTTCGCTTGAGAATCGAGTTGCTTGAATCTCTTCACATCAGCAACATTCAGGGAAGGTGTGATAGAGGGAACACCATTTTCCATAACGTACCAGAGATCATTGTCAATTGCTTCAAGATGCATTCGCATCTTATTCTTCCAGTAGGGGTAGTCCGTGCCATCGAAGGTAGGACACCCAGCAGAGACCTTGATCATACCTGCGGTCGACATAACTAAAACTCCAGGCGGTTAAACCAAAATCACACAGAACAAGGGAGTACCTCGCTCTGATACCAATTGAAAGTGCGTTATATCGACTAGAGGGGGGGGTGAATAGGCGATTTTTATGAATTCTTCACTGAGAAATTTGCCGGTGAGGAAATTCCTTAGCGAAGAACTACTTGCAGCAGAATAAGTACTCAGAAGTAAGCATAACAGAATACACACATAGTCATCATGATGCAATGAAGACAATAACAGAGTACAGAAAGCGTAAACACAGGATAACAGACGATGAAGACAAACAGACTGAAGAAATTGAACTGAGGAAATTGAAAGTCTTCAGTCAAAGTCTTCAAACACAGATATGAACAATCACTCAACACAGTAATGAGGAAATGAAAGAGTTGAGGGAATAGAACCAGTAAGGTTGGTGAAGACAATGATTTGGTAGGCTAGTTCCAACTGCTGTCTCAGTTGTACGTCTGGTTGGAGCGGCTGAGTATTTAAACTCGAGGACACACAGTCTCGGACACCCAGTCGCTGAGCACGCAGCTCAGGACACCAAGTCCTCACCGTATTCTCCTTGAACTAAGGTCACACAGACCTCGTCCAATCACTCGTGGTAAGTCTTCAGGCGACTTCCAAACCTTCACAGACTTCGGTCACTCGGCGATCCACAGTTCCTCTTGGATGCTCTAGACCATGATGCCTAACCGTCTAGAAGAAGCACAATCTTCAAAGGTAACAAGCGTCGGATCCACGCAGGATCAATCTCTTCAGTGATGCTCAATCACTTTGGGTTTGTGGGTGTTTGGGTTTGGATTTTCCTCACTCGATGATTTTCGCTCAAAGTCCTCGGAGGATGGGTTGCTCTCAAATGACAAGTGTCAGTTTCTCTCGGAGCAGCCAACCAGCTAGTGGTTGTAGGGGGCGGCTATTTATAGCCTAGGGAGCAGCCCGACATGATAAGACATAAATGCCCTTCAATGATATGACCGTTAGGTGGATAAGATATTTTGGGACAGCTGGCGCGTAGCACAGCAACGGTCGGAATTTTGACTCTCAAATTCCTCAGGGCTATCATGTTCCTCACTGTGTAGGCAATCCGCACTGGCGAATTCCTAACTCCTCAGTCAGAACAAATTCCTCAGCGACCAGAAGAACTTCTTCTCTGTCACTGAAGAAATTGACTGAACTGTATGAGATTTCCAATGGCTTCACTCAAAGGGATTGGTAGGTGTAGGATTTTGAGTTGAGCATCACATGGAAATTTTTCCTTAGTATTTCCTCGACCCCCTTTAACAGTACGGTGTTTCCTATGACTCAAGAAAGAGAAAAACAAAACTATGAAAATGAAAGTCTTCAAGCTTCATATTCCTCGGATGAACATCAAGTCTTCACGGACACACTAATTTCTTCACTTTCAAAGTCTTCATGAAAGTCTTCAGGAATACCAAAATCTTTAGTCGAGGATATTCATTTTTAGGGGTCGACTTTCTCTATAAATATCAAACTCCTCATAGACTTATAGACCTGTGTACACTCATAAAAACATTAGTCCCTTAACCTATAAGTCTTCAACACACCAAAATCACCAAGGGGCACTAGATGCACTTACAGCATGCTGCGGTAGTTGACCCCTTTTCTATGCATGACCTATCATTGCCATAGTAAATAGATGAAACCCAGTAGCATGAGTAGGAGTTGTTTGAGCCCTGATGTGCCTACTCATTCATGCTTGTTTGTCATGCCTGCTACTGCTTAGAGTTGAGTCAGGTCCGATTCATCGCGGATGAATCGGAGGTGTGTGAACATGTCCTACTGTTGAGAGCTAAGTGTGTGAACACGATTTGGTGAAGGTAGCGGTGAGAGGCCATGTAGGAGTACATGGTGGGTTGTCTCATTGCAGCCGTCCTCAGGAGCTGAGTTCTGTGTTTGTGATCCATGAACAACTACTATCACACATTGGGTTCCGGTAACTCGGCCCCTCTCGACTTATTAATCAACCCGATCTCTGTCCAGGAGTTGCAACTAGTCTCTGGTGTTTGTAGGTAGTGTTAGTAGTCTACCAAGTGGCACCCGGTACAGGTGGGCTTGGGACAGACTAGGCACAGTGGCCCGGTGTACCAAGTGGCACCCGGATGGTGGGCTTGGGAACCCGGCACACATCGTTTGGGGCCGTGAGCGACACCCCGGACGGATCTCCTTGCGGATGGAACCCGAATAGGCGATAAACCTGGACTAGAGACTTGTGTGGTTAGTCAGATCATGGCCGACTCCCTCGCCAGGCTTCCGCTTGAAGGTTGCCGAGATACATGACGTGTACATGGTGGTAAGTGGCGAGAGCGTGTGTGAAGAAGTACACCCTTGCAGGGTTAACATCATCTATTTGAATAGCCGTGTCCGCGGAAAAGGACTTCTGGGTTGCGTGTACAGTTCATAGACAAGTGAAAGTGGATACTCTAAAATGCGCAAGATAAGCGTGAGTGCTATGGATGGCGTTCTCGTAGGGAGACGGTAGCGGATCCATAGTGGTGTATTGATATGGTGAATATGTGGACTCGTGTGCGCCACCTCAAAAGATTTACTTGCAGTCGTAGTTCAGGATAGCCACCGGGTCAAAGCTGGCTTGCTGCAGTTAAACCCCACCATCCCCTTTGTTGATAATGATGCATATGTAGTTAGTTCTGATGTAAGTCTTGCTGGGTACATTTGTACTCACGTTTGCCTATTTTATGTTTTT
The DNA here is from genome assembly GCF_002162155.2 of Triticum dicoccoides. Classification (NCBI taxonomy): domain Eukaryota; kingdom Viridiplantae; phylum Streptophyta; class Magnoliopsida; order Poales; family Poaceae; genus Triticum; species Triticum dicoccoides. The sequence goes on from NC_041385.1 coordinate 424,589,267, forward strand.
GCAGAGACTTCTGTCTCACTAGTAGTTCCGCGTGGACTTCGATGTTTAGCTTGTTACCTCAGCTACGATCTTGTGCCCTCGGCAGGATCTGGTAGTTCGTCAGGCTTCTTAGCCTTTTTCATTTGTAGTTGTCTGTACTCAGACAAGTTAAGCTTCCGCATGTGCTTGTTTCTTGTATGCTCTATATGTTGGGTCATGAGACCTATGTTTGTAATACCTGGCTCCTCGGAGCCTATCGAATAAATACTTTGAGTCATAGAGTTATGCTGTGATACCATGTTGTATTTGCACATATCGAGCATATTGTGTGTATGTTATTGAAATGCTTGGTATGTGTGGGATCTGACTATCTAGTTGTTTATCCTTGGTAGCCTCTCTTACCGGGAAATGTCTCCTAGTGCTTCCACTAAGCCCTGGTAGCTTGCTACTGCTCCGGAACACATAGGCTGGCCGGCATGTGTCCTTCTTCGTTCCTGTGTCTGTCCCTTCGGGGAAATGTCACGCGGTGTCTACCGGAGTCCTGCTAGCCTGCTACAGCCCGGATTCTTCGGAGTCTTATTAGTCCAGCTGCTACAGCCGGATTCACTCGCTGATGACCGACATGTTCATTGTTGGGTCATGTATGCCTGTCCCTGTAAGTTAGTGCCACTTTGGGTTTACGACTAGCCATGTCAGCCCGGGTTCTTTGTCATATGGATGCTAGCGACACTATCATATACGTGTGCCAAAAGGCGCAAACGGTCCCAGGCATGGTAAGGCGACACCCGTGGGAATACCGTGCGTGAGGCCGCAAAGTGATATGAGGTGTTACATGCTAGATCTTTGTGGCATAGAATCAGGGTCCTGACATCTTTGGTATCAGAGCTTGACTGCCTGTAGGATTACCAAGCCAAACTGGTCAAAGTTGAGTCTAGAAATGCTTTAGTTATATGTAGAGGAATTGATTGTGGGATGGAACGTAAGGCTCTTTTTACTCCTTATACCTTATGCCCTTCTGATCTGAGTCAGCCTCTTCTTTTCTAACGGGGTTAAGGACTAGGATCTCATCTCTCTATTAGGTTCACGTGTTACTAATCCGTAGACTTATAGGATTGATGATTTCAAGGCTCAGTTCAGTTCCTACAATTTCCTTATGTTGACAGTTGGTCTCGGAACCTTGATATTATGATGTTGAGTGGCTATGCCACCATTTTACAGGATGTCTCAAATCTTTTGAGCATTTATAGCTGTTATGATGTCCGAGTCATCCCAGGTTTCTAAACAGTCTGATGCATTTGCAAATTCCTTCTTACCGTTCCGAAGTTTCTTTGTGCCAGATCAACCACACTAACTAGTGTGTTGAGGTACTTCATTGCCTCGACATTTATGTTGGAGCTATTATTATGACCCTAGGTGTCTAGAGTACCACCTAGTAATCTAGCCATGTTCTGTGTTCCAGTGTGATGATTCTGGCCATGATTCTCGAAAGCATCCCATGATGCCACTTAGTAGTAGGTATTCTACTCCTTGGGTTTTGTACCCGAGATTCACCCTACTCACTTCATGTTGATAGTGTTGCTAGTCCCTCTAGGATATTAGAAACCTTTGCATTAGTCCTCGAGGTCTGTGGTATTTCCTTCTTCCAAATACTATGAATTGCTTATGGCAGAAGTCCCTTGCTGAACCGAAAGATCACCGCCAGAGTGCTCTTGATGAGTTCTCGATTCTATGTTGTGACTCTGCCAGTTCTACCTTTCTGCATGGGTTATCCAGAAGAAATATGTTGAACTTGGTTCGACATGCTAAGCTATGCTTCCATAACTCAGAAAATTATATGTTCTTTTGAGTTGTCCTGCTTTAGTCGTTTTCTGGCCCTCGTCTATCAATTGTTAGTCAGGAGTAGTCGTGCATTCGTGTTCATCGATGCTTATTATTCTTGTGGTCCATCAAGCCATTCTATTCCAGAGTGACTAGGAGAAACAAACTCTAGTACCTCATCCATATCCAGGATGGGTCAAGCAGTTGTGTTCCACAGATCAAATACTAATCCAGCTTTTGTTCTGTTCCACCTTGTAGTGTTACCCTCTTTACGTCGGGATTGTCATGAGAATTGCACCATCTCTTGTGAATTCTTGACATAGTGATACTTCTCGCCATCATTATTCATTCCTCGGTTTCGTGTTGTCGTAGCCAGAGTGCCGACAAGTGAATCGTGATGTGTTAACTCAATACTCGTAGCAACTCCGTTGCTTGGTAGTTAAAGGACAATAACTTCATTCTTAGCATGTTGGTTATTGAATCATCATTCAAAGATTGATCGTGCTACCTAGTCCATTCTCCTGGTGCACTCCTCGATCGATGAGTTAGGATTATTTCAAATATTTGCTCTATTGATCATATCGTCTTGTCCTGAAAAGCAAGATTGTTCTCGAGCTTAGTAACATATCGGTGGTTCGTGATTTCCCGAATATCTTCTCGGAAGTATTACCAGGTTGTCCCCTGACCCTTATGTTGAGTTCGTGATCAAGTTGGTTTATTCCTATAAACCACCCTTTCTCCAAGAATCCGTGTTGGATACCCCTCAGCTAGTTGGTTTAGCTAAACAAAAACTTGGAGAGCTGGAAGATAAAGGCTTCTTCGACTTAGTTCATGTTAAGGGATATCTTTTATGTATGTTGAAGAAAGATGATATCTTCATCGATTGGTCCCTGTGATCAGTTGTTGGACCTATTATCTTATCAAAACTTTGATTTGAGTGTGGGATATTCTCAAATCAAATCAGAACAAACGATGTTCGTAATGTTGTCTTACTCGTGGTTCCTCCTCGAGCATACTCCATTATATCTTTTGTTCTGACCAATGCTATTACATGTTCACATAATTGTGGAATTTCATCTATTTGGAAATTTCGATGACTTGTTGTTGAGCCCATCAGCAGCATTTTGTCTCCTCCATGATTCGTGTTGAACATCCAGCTAGTGTCGGAAACTTCTATAAGCATTATCTTCATGCTCCATTCATGAAGCATGTGTTGGAATGATAGAAGTGACTTCCTCTGATTCACGTGCATTTGGTGCAAGTTGCCGCCGTGAGCTCGAGAAAGATTGTTTTTGTTTTCTCTGGTACCATCTCAAGTCAGTTATGCATGTGTGAATGTATTCTATGGTTTGGTAGATTAATTACCTCCACTCCATATGTGTTCCCTAGCACACCAAGCCACTGACTGATTTGTTCCAGGAGAAGGAGTTCCCTTTAATAGCTAACCCGGGCTTAATCAAGGACTTCAATATCCTCAATGATGGTTCCCCACCTGAACTCGGTAGCGTTTAACTATAAGACTACTACATGGCCATGCTTGTCTGGGACAACGTGTTCACATGTTTGTAGCAGAACCAGCTCATGTTTTGGAGCTTACTACCGTAGTCCATTTCCCGAGAATCTCGCAACGTCGTCTCGTCGATTTGTGTTGCAAACTTTCATTTTTCTTTCTAGACTTGATGAGTCTGGAATATCCTGACACCAACCAGATCTGAATCTTAGGCAAATATGATGGTTGGAACGTTTTCCAAGAACTATAACATTGGTCCCTCTGTAACTTGGTAAAGTGGCTGTCGTGGCCAACACACCAGCCGGAAGACCTATTATTGTAGTATCTTGATTGAGGAAGTGGGCCACCTCCCCATAAGGATCTCACATGATTAACTCCTGTAGTTATTCCTTATGGATTCTTGAGCTCCTGAAGTCCGACCTGTTACTTGTTGTTCTAGATACCAAAACATTTCAATGAATGGTTACGCTAGCACATCAAGGAGAACATTAGAAGCGGAGTGCTAAATGTCTCTCGGTCGATCATCCAGATTCTGTTTCCTTGGCCTCACTAAGGTGAAATCTGAGAAGGTGTTATCTTCCTTTGCATTTGCTCGTCCATCACTATTCATCATGGTAGTATGTTGTGTTGCCAGGATCCTTGACACGGATGTTGGTAAGACCTTGATGAGTATGGAAAGGCTCAAGTTCTTGAGAGCAGTCAGTCTCTAGGTTATATCCTCGATATCCACTGGAATGTGCCTCCCGTTTGCCGAGTTGTCTATAACCATAGTTTTCCTTTCTGATCTGAGTATGCCATTCCTTCGAACTCCTTCAAATGATCGCTGTGATTTTCCTTAGGCTGGTATAGAGAGTTTCAATGATCTTTGTATCAAAAGTAATTCTTTTTGCCATTTAAGGGAATAACTCTACGAGTCACCTCTCCCAAGGTGTCCCGTTATGGAATCATGGCAATTATCTCCTCGCTACTTTGAAACCATGCACCATCTTACTCAAGCGTGGAATTGTTGCCCACGGAGTTGAACCGTCGTCATCTGTTTCTTTCCACCCCTCTTGATGTGTGTTTTGTGTCTCAACTCGAGAGACGGTTCTATGTCTCATTCCTTGAGTTGATCGATCTTCGAGAAGATCGACTCTTCTAAAATTCTCCCTTTCTTCTTGTTGTCATGTTGGATGTAGTTCTCAAAGCAAAACGTCGGGATCAAGGTGGAGAAATGATTCAACATCCTCGAGAAGGACATCTGGATCGCGAAGATTGTGTTAGCCTATGTCCCTCTGTCTGCTTACCCTACGTCTTGAATCTCGGGACGAGATTCTTGCTTAATGGGGGTGAGTTATCACATCCCTAGATCCTGACAATGCACTAGGCTAGCACTTGTCTGTTGCATCATGTTTAATTTTATTTTTAAACTTGAAATGGGGATTGTTGAAACCCTAGCACCAAATGAATTCAACTAGGTTCAATAAAAATATCTTCAATGAACCCAAATGCCCTTTAGAAAAGTTCATGATTTTTGTTAAAGGTGAAAACCTCTGCCAAAAATGATGCACCTATTTCTAGGCCATTCTGGAATTTTGAATTAAATCTTATTGTATTTGACTTTGGGCATTTAAATACTATAAATAATTTAAATGTTCAAATAATGTTGGAACTATTTTTGGGCCACTGAAATAATTCAGCAAGTGTCCATGAATATTTTCAGGATTTTAGGAAATGCCTTGGTATTTTTCCTAAGCTCAAAACAGAGGCAAAAAAATAGAAAACAGAAATAAAATAAAACAGAGCAACCTTACCTGGAGCTTACCTGGCCTCACCTGTGTAGCCACCAGAGGGGCCAGCCCACCACTGTAGAGGCCCAGCCCACAGGGGCATGACCGTCTTCTACCTCTGCCCGTAGGCAGAGGCGAACCAGAGCACGACGCCGGCTGCACGAGCTCCTGCTTCGCGCTGGCGAGCTCTCCTTTCTCCCTCACGCCCTCGAGACGTGACGCAGCTCCCTGGCCCACTCCCTCACCCTTCCCGTGTCTCTTTCCTCTCCTCTGCTCTCTCCTTCGCGGCCGCCCGAACGAGCCAGAGTGCACCGACGAGCACCACCGCGACGACAGCATTCCCCGTGCCTCTTCGATGTGACCTCGAGCTCCGCCGTGGACCCATACGCCGTCTTCACTGAGCCACACGACGGGAAGAGCCCCGGAGCACCGTCCCCGATGTCTTCTTCCTCCTCAAGCCACTGATATTGCCGGCAACCTACCGTCATCACCAGCCCCTCCCCGAGCACGCAGAGGCCTCTGTTCAACTCGATGTGAGCTGCTGCGTCTTTCCCCTTCCTCCACGAGCTCATTCCTGTCCTGTAGCCGCCGATCCCACCGGAGCCGCGAGCTCGGCTCCGCCGGCCATGACGCCACCGTGGCTACCGTCACCTAGAGCTATAACCGAGCGCACAGCCGTGCTCAGCGCAATGCCAGAAGCCCAAAAACCCCTCCAGCTGCTCCTGCTGTACACCGCAACGCCGAAACCGCTGAGACCCGAAACTCCGGCCGCCGCCTTTGAGCTCGCCGCCGTCGATATAGGTCTCCCTCGGCGTAACTGACTGCACCACTCGACACGTTGGATCACCAGCTGTCCGTAGGTGGTCTCCTCCGTCCGTTTGGACGCCGCAGCGCAAAAACCGCAGCTCTCCGCCGCGTCTGACCTCGCTGGCATCGAGTCGCCTGCAGGTTTTGACCCAGTTGACCCGGGTTTGACCACCGTTTGACTCCCCTGGGTCTTTGACATGTGGGCCCCATCCTTGCTAACCTTGGGTTAAGTTTATAATTAAACTTAATTAACCCACTACCAATTTAGTTAGTATTAACTTAATGCTAATTAACCCTGTTACTTAGTCATTTCACTGATCATTGGGCCCCACACGTCAGGTTGACCTGGACACGGTCTGCTGACCAGATGATGTCAGCATGACCTAATGCTGACGCAGTAAATATTTTCTGGCATTTTAGATAAATCAGAGATGATTTATTTATTTCAGAAAATACCCCAAACTTTTAAAATTCATTGAAAATAAATCATAACTCCAAATGAAATAATTTATATATGAAAAATTATCAGAAAAATCCAAAGAATCTGTTTATGGCATTTTCGTGCATGTTAGGACAACCTATGGCTACTATTTAGGACAAATCAATGAATAGCATTTAAATAACCACATGTGGAGTTTGAATTTGAACCTTGGGTTCAAACCAACTTCATTTAATTGTGTCGCTAGTTGCATTAGCTTAATGAACATCATATTGCCATGTCATGATGATGCATCATACTGTTGCATTGCATTGATTGTGTTTTCTCTCTGTTGCCGGTAATTGTCCCCTCTCAGTAGACGTTGCTTCGACGATGTGATCGATGACACCGATGAAGAACCATACTATCTTCGGAAGTGTCAGGCAAGCAAAACCCCCTTGTTCATTCCGATACAATCCCACTCTCTCGCTCCTGTCTCTTTTACTGCATTAGGACAACAACGTTTCAACTGTTGCATGCTGTGGTAGTTGAGCCCTTTTCCTCTGCATGACGTGTCACTGCCACAGTAAATAGATGAAACCCACTAGCATGAGTAGGACTTGTTTGAGCCTTGATGTGCCTACTCATTCATGCTTGTTTGTCATGCCTGCTACTGCTTAGAGTTGAGTCAGGTCCGATTCATCGCGGATGAATCGGAGGTGTGTGAACATGTCCTACTGTTGAGAGCTAAGTGTGTGAACACGATTTGGTGAAGGTAGCGGTGGGAGGCCATGTAGGAGTACATGGTGGGTTGTCTCATTGCAGCTGTCCTCAGGAACTGAGTTCTGTGTTTGTGATCCATGAATAGCTACTAGCACACATTGGGTTCCAGTAACTCGGCCCCTCTCGACTTATTAATCAACCTGATATCTGTCCAGGAGTTGCAACTAGTCTCTGGTGTTTGTAGGTAGTGTTAGTAGTCTACCAAGTGGCACCCGGTACAGGTGGGCTTGGGATAGACTAGGCACAGTGGCTCGGTGCACCAAGTGGCACCCGGATGGTGGGCTTGGGAACCCTGCACACATTGTTTGGGGCCGTGAGCGACACCCCGGCCGGATCTCCTTGCGGATGGAACCCGAATAGGCGATAAACCTGGACTAGAGACTTGTGTGGTTAGTCAGGTTGTGGCCGACTCCCTCGCCAGGCTTCCGCTTGAAGGTTGCCGAGATACACGACGTGTACATGGTGGTAAGTGGCGAGAGCGTGTGTGAAGAAGTACACCCCTGCAGGGCTAACATCATCTATTTGAATAGCCGTGTCCGCGGAAAAGGACTTCTGGGTTGCCTGTACAGTTCATAGACAAGTGAAAGTGGATACTCTAAAATGCACAATATAAGCGTGAGTGCTATGGATGGCGTTCTCGTAGGGAGATGGTAGCGGATCCATAGTGGTGTATTGATATGGTTAATATGTGGACTCGTGTGCGCCACCTCAAAAGAGTTACTTGCAGTCGTAGTTCAGGATAGCCACTGGGTCAAAGCTGGCTTGCTGCAGTTAAACCCCACCATCCCCTTTGTTGATAATGATGCATATGTAGTTAGTTCTGATGTAAGTATTGCTGGGTACATTTGTACTCACGTTTGCCTATTTTATGTTTTTGCAGAGACTTCTGTCTCACTAGTAGTTCCATGTGGACTTTGACGTTTAGCTTGTTACCTCAGCTACGATCTTGTGCCCTCGGCAGGATCTGGTAGTTAGTCAGGCTTCTCAGCCTTTTTCATTTGTAGTTGTCTGTACTCAGACAAGTTAAGCTGCCGCATGTGCTTGTTGCTTGTATGCTCTGTATGTTGGGTCATGAGACCTATGTTTGTAATACCTGGCTCCTCGGAGCCTATCGAGTAAATACTTTGAGTCATAGAGTTATGCTGTGATGCCATGTTGTATTTGCACATATCGAGCATATTGTGTGTATGTTATTGAAATGCTTGGTATGTGTGGGATCTGACTATCTAGTTGTTTATCCTTGGTAGCCTCTCTTACCGGGAAATGTCTCCTAGTGCTTCCACTGAGCCCTGGTAGCTTGCTACTGCTCCAGAATACTTAGGCTGGTCGGCATGTGTCCTTCTTCATTCCTGTGTTTGTCCCTTTGGGGAAATGTCACGCGGTGTCTACCGGAGTCCTGCTAGCCTGCTATAGCCCGGATTCTCCGGAGTCCTGTTAGCCCAGCTGCTACAACCCGGATTCACTCGCTGATGACCGACACGTTCATTGTTGGGTCATGTATGGCTGTCCCTGTAAGTTAGTGCCACTTTGGGTTTACGACTAGCCATGCCAGCCCGGGTTCTTTGTCATATGGATGCTAGCGACACTATCGTATACGTGTGCCAAAAGGCGCAAACGGTCCCGAGCATGGTAAGGCGACACCCGTGGGAATATCGTGCATGAGGCCGCGAAGTGATATGAGGTGTTACATGCTAGATCTGTGTGGCATAGAATCGGGGTCCTAACATAAGCTTATTGAGAAGTCATGCATAAAGCAAAATATCTGGAATTGCATCATCTACAAAATAAATGGAAAAACATCAAGTAGTACTGTTTCAATGAATATCTAGTAGCCTACGTGGCTACATGGACAAACCTAATTACCTGAATCATGGGTGGTGTCGATCTGCTAAGGCGACCACAACGTCTAGATCGTGACGCCCACATGAGGGGTAGGTCAACCTTGGGACATCGGTGGCATTAAGGCCGCAGTGACCGCTGCGTGGAGTGGACCAGCACTGGTCGTGTGCATGTCCAGATGGTGTATGGCCATGCGAGGAGTGAGCACGGCGGAGGCGGCTTATTGGCAGTCTAGATCAAATGGATTGCGGGCGGCGAGGCGGCTCATGACGTCGAAGTGAGGGGCGGCCGCTGACGTGGTGAAGGGTAGCGACATTGGATCGCGGGGAATCAATATCAGCCGGGCAGGATGCTGGCGGCGAGGCCCATCACGGACCATGTAGGGGATGAGGCGAGGCGGCGCTGGAGTCTGTAGCGGTTTCAGAACCATTCTGAGATCATGAATAGGGATTGTGGCCAGAGCGTTGCTCCTTTCTACGCCACAGGATTAATCTCTTTTGTTGATAACTAAAGATTAAGGGCTACGATTAAAACACTAAACGTGTTGAGGTGCTCACCATTGGAGCGATGTGGGCCGTTAGATTAGCATGAACTGATGGCCAAGATTTATTGGATCTGCTCCTTTGGGTCTTTTTATATTGGTATAGATGTGTTTTTATGTTTTAATTAGTGTTTGTCCCAAGTAGAACCTATAGGATAACCTATGGTGATAGTTAATTTGATTTTGCTAAAAAACAGAAACTTTGCGCGCATGAAAATAATTTTGTAATTCACAGAAACGTGCTTTTGTGTCGATTCTTTTTGCTGTAGATCAATAGAAAAATTTCCCAGGACTTCCTATTTTGGTAGTATTTTTAGAGTTCGAGAAGTATTCGAGGGTTACAGATTGCTACAGACTGTTATGTTTTTGACAGATTCTGTTTTTCGTGTGTTGTTTTCTTATTTCGATGCATCTATGGCTAGTATTAAGTGGTATGAACCATAGAGAAGTTTAAATACAGTAGGTTTAACACCAATATAAATAAAGAATGGGTTCATTATAGTACCTTATGTGGTGGTTTTGCTTTCTTTCACTAACGGAGCTTATGAGATTTCTTGTTGAGTTTTGTGTTGTGAAGTTTTCAAGTTTTGGGTAAAGATTTGATGGACTATGGAATAAGGAGTGGCAAGAGCCTAAGCTTGGGGATGCCCAAGGCACCCCAAGATATTCAAGAATAGCCAAAAGCTTAATCTTGGGGATGCCCCCGTAAGGCATCCCCTCTTTCGTCTTCATTTATCGGTAACTTTACTTGGAGCTATATTTTTATTTTATTCGCCACATGATATGTGTTTTGCTTGGAGCGTCTTGTATGGTATTAGTATTTGCTTTTAGTTTTCCACATTAATCCTTGATGTACACACCTTTTGGGAGAAGCCCACTTGATTGGGATTTGTTAGAATACTCTATGTGCTTCACTTATATCTTTTGAGCTAGATAATTTTTGCTCTAGCGCTTCACTTATATCTTTTAGAGCATGGCGGTGGCTTAATTTTGTAGAAATTGATAGTCTCTCATGCTTCACTTATATTATTTTAAGAGTCTCTTAGAACAGCATGGTATTTTCTATGGTTATAAAGTTGGTCCTAGAATGGTGGGCATCCAAGTTGGGTATAATAAAAACTATCATAGGAAGTGAATTGGATGCTATGATCAATTTGATACTTGATAGTTGTTTTGAGATATGGAGGTAGTGATATTAAAGTCATGGTAGTTGGGTGATTATGAATTTAAAGAATGCTTGTGTTGAAGTTAGCAAGTCCCATAGCATGCACGTATGGTTAAAGTTGTGTAACAAATTTGAAACATGAGGTGTTCTTAGATTGTGCATCCTTATGAGTGGCGGTCGGGGACGAGCGATGGTCTTTTCATACCAATCTATCCCTCTAGGAGCATGCGCGTAGTGCTTGGTTTTTGATGACTTGTAGATTTTTGCAATAAGTATATGAGTTCTTTTGACTAATGTTGAGTCCATGGATTATACGCACTTTCACCTTTCCATCGTTGCGAGCCTCTTCGGTACCGTGCATTGCCCTTTCTCACCTTGAGAGTTGGTGCAAACTTCGCCAGTGCATCCAAACCCCGTGATATGATACGCTCTATCACACATAAACCTCCTTATATCTTCCTCAAAACAGTCACCATACCTACCTATTATGGCATTTCCATAGCCATTCCGAGATATATTGCCATGCAACTTTCCACCGTTCCGTTTATCATCATGACACGCATTACTATTGTGATATTGCCTTGCATGATCATGTAGTTGACATCGTATTTGTGGCAAAGCCACCATGCATAATTTTTCATACATGTCAGTCTTGATTCATTGCCCATCCCGGTACACCGCCTGAGGCATTCATATAGAGTCATATCTTGTTCTAGTTTTGAGTTGTAATTCATGAGTTGTAAATCAATAAAAGTGTGATGATCATCATTATTAGAGCATTGTCCCCCCCCCCCCAAAAGAGAAAGGACAAAAAGAAAAAAAAGGCCAAAAAAAGGCCCAAAGAAAAAAAGAAAAAGAAAAAAAGAAGAAAAAGTAAATAAAAGTAAAAAAGGGGGCAATGTTACTATCTCTTTTTGCACACTTGTGCTTCAAAGTAGCACCATGTTCTTCAAATAGAGAGTCTCATATGTTGTCACTTTCATATACTAGTGGGAATTTTTCATTATAGAACTTGGCTTGTATATTCCTACGATGGGCTTCCTCAAAATGCCCTAGGTCTTCGTGAGCAAGCAAGTTGGATGCACACCCACTAGTTTTCTTTTGTTGAGCTTTCTTACATTTATAGCTCTAGTGCATCCGTTGCATGGCAATCCCTACTCCTCATGTTGACATCAATTGATGGACATCTCCATAGCCCGTTGATTATCCTCGTCAATGTGAGACTTTCTCCTTTTTTGTCTTCTCCACACAATCCCCATCATCATATTCTATTCCACCCATAGTGTTATATCCATGGCTCACGCTCGCTCATGTATTGCATGAAAGTTGAAAAAGTTTGAGATTATTTAAGTACGAAACAATTGCTTGGTTTGTGTTGGTGTACTAGAATAGGGGTACCCTAGTATCCCGAACTGGTGCACGGGCAGTCGCAGCACCCCGCAGCAAGGCTTGCCGGGTGACCGCCAAGGTCCTCCGTGGTTCCTTTGGAGCCATTCAAGAACAAAGTGTTCAAGCCAAGGAGACAAGGCCCCGGCAAGAGGAGCTTGCCGGGAAGGCCAACCAAGGCATCTCAAGGAACTTGCCGCGACGCGCCACGCGTCCCTGCAAGACCCGGTGAGCGACAAGCTTCTGGACGCGACAAGGCAGCGACCGCGGCAAGGCGCTTGCCGCGGCAAGCTACCACTCTGTACCCGCGCTCCAGCACATCCACCAACGTGTCGCCCTGGGACCTTTCCAGGCGCGCGTGGCAAGAGGCTGTGCAGCCAGCGGTGCGCGGTGGCAAGCGACACTGACAAGATTGCCATCATGGCAAGCGGTGGCGTCCTTGACGGTCCCTTTCTTGCACTGTTTAGGCGACACAGACGGGCATTTAATGCCTTTGTCCCCTGCCGTCAGGGTTAGGTATGATACACTGTACAGGTAGTTGTACCAACCACAACATCTTTTCCATTTTTACCCTTGCCTGCGTTGCCACCTGTCGGTGACCCCTTGAGCATATAAAAGGAGGCCCATGCACAACGTAAGGGGGGGGGGGTTCGAAACCAGAAAACACTCACGCTCGGTCTCGTTAGCAGCTAGTGTGTACTGTAGCACTCAGCGCCCTCCCGAGCAAGAACTCAATACACTCAGACATGCAGCAGTAGGAGTATTATCTCTCCGGAGAGCTCCGAAGCTGGGTAAACCGCTCGTGTGCTTCGCCTCGATCCGCTCTTTGTGCGACCTCCGCCCCCCGCCGAACCGAAAGGGGCCCGGTCTGCCGGCCCCATAGGTGCTTGTGGATCCGTTTCCCCGACATCTATGGCGCGCCATGTAGGGGGCGTCGAGGTTGTGTGAACCTGATCAGGCGTTCGCACGAGCTAGATCTTCATCTTTTTCATTGACATGCCGCCGAAGAAGAAGGCTTCGGAGGCGGCTGTTCCGTCCACGTCGATCCCACCACCACCGGAGCAGACGGGTGGTGGGGTAGACGCCGGCGGAAGAACGGGCGTCGACGAGGGAGCTCACAGTGCTGCCAGGTCCAAGGACAAGGCTGCGCAGACCTCGGCGTCCGTACATGCACCGCGCCCATCTCAGGAGGCGCGGGACCGACAGCGTCATGGTACTCACGGTACCATACGTTTGTTGGACCAAGATCGAGCTGGTGGATCTCGGGGTGCTCAAGACCAGCATGCACGCCAACATGCTGGCACGAGCAAGACACGGTCGCCTGGACGGGATACTGCTCCTTCCAACATAGTTGGAAGTCCGAGCATATCCCGCTCCTCGCACCGTTCGCCACTGCCACCCACCACTCCATCAGAAGCTTTGTCATGAGCTCAGCTGCTCCTGGATTACCCTCCAACGGCAGAAAAGATCGACGAATGGAGGGCCACCATTCAGAGTCTCATTGGCTTCGCCAACGGCGACACTCCGCGGCAGCCGAGTACATCGCAGCCGCGGCAAGACTGGCAGACGCGAGCCGATGGCGACAAGACCGGTGGGGGTGCAACCACCGTGCACTCTCCGCCCCAAAGGCCAAGATCGCTGACTCATCGGATCCACCTCGACAGCGACTCCACCGCATCATCAGATCCACGAGCTCGTCGCGATCAGCGCCAAGTTCTTCACGAACGAGAGCAAGAAGACGCTCGTACTCGCATCGAGCGCCGAAGAGAAGCGCGGCGTCAATCGGACCAGCGCACTGGGCCCTCTGTCGACATGCATGCGCCAGGGGAACCAGGCGACTTGCCGTACGTGGTAGGTTGCCCTGCATTCACTCGTGAGCTGCGGCAAGTCCAGTGGCCCAACACGAAGAATTTCAAGCCAGATGTACCAGAGAAGTACGACGGCAAGTCGCATCCGTCGGATTTCCTCAGCATCTACACCATCGCGGTGCAAGCTGCCGGGGGACGGGATGACAAGATCCTTGCCAACTACTTCCCGCTGGTGCTCAAGCCCAATGTCAGATCCTGGCTCATGACTTGCCGGACAACTCCATATCCTCCTGGGCAGACCTATGCCATTAGTTTGTCGGCGCCTTTACATGCGGCCACAAGCCTCATGGCCAAGAGAGCGACCTTCATTTGCTCGCCCAGAAGGAAGGAGAGTCCCTGCGCAAGTACATTCAGAGATTCAGCCGTGTACAGCACAACATCCCAGATGTCCACCCTGCCGCGATCATCAGCGCGTTCCATCAGAACGTGCGAAACCGCAGGATGCGGGAGGAGATGGCGATGTGCAAGATCAGAGACGTCAGTGAGCTATATGCCCTGGCCGATAAGTGTGCACGTGCTGAGGAAGGGAGGAAAGAAAAACCGGCGGTGGAACAACAGGAGGAAGAAAGGCAAAGATGTGCTAGTTGTCGAGCAGTCCGGCAACGGAGGTGGCGCCAAGAAAGCCAAAATGGGTAGTTCCGGCGAGGAGGCTGTGGCGGTCGCCGACAAGCAGGACGGCACCAACAAGCAGTACTGCAAGATCCACTGCACCAAGGGCCATGACCTCCAGAGCTGAGAGAAGGTCGAGCAGCTTGTCGAGCAGCAAAAGGCTGAATACGAGCGGCGCGACAAGGAGAAGGCCCAAGAAGGTGCTGGAGGATCCGGCAAGAAACGTCCCGACCGAGGAGGACGTCGCGGCAAGGCCAAGCAGCGGCAAGGAGACAGACCTCCCTGCGGCCGCGACAAGGATGAAGATGACAACGATGACGAAGATATGGATGATGGTGAGACCGATGAGCAGGAGTTCCAGAAAGCCACAGAGGTCCTGTGCGTTGACGGCGGTGCTTCTCTGCATACTTCACACCGCCAGCTCAAGCAGTGGGTGCGGGAAGTCAATGCGGCAGAACCACCCGTCGAATCACGCAAGCCTCTGAAATGGTCCAGCACGCCTATCATCTTTGATATTGAGGACCACCCTGATCGCACAACTGCGGTCGGGTGCTTGCCGATGTTGGTTTCACCAACTATCTGCAACCTCAAAGTCACTAAGATGCTAGTAGACGGCGGGGCCAGCTTGAACCTGATCTCCTCCGCGGTACTTCAGAAACTCCAGATCCCTGACAGCGAGCTCGAAGAGACCGGCACATTCCAAGGAATCAATCCGGGAAGGAGCAAGCCGAAGGGAAAGATCACGTTGCCACTGACATTTGGCAGCGAGTTGAACTTCAGGACTGAGAGGGTCACTTTTGACGTTGCTGACTTTCCATTGCCTTACAATGGGATACTCGGCCATCCAGCACTCGCCAAATTCATGGCAGCCTCTCACTATGCATACAACATGCTGAAGATGCCAGGCCCGATAAGTGTCATCTCTGTCCCTGGCGACAAGAAGGATGCTCTTATCTGCGCCGACAAGATCTACCGGGAGGCAACAGCCGCAACAGATCGCAAGTCACTTGCCGCTGCAGCTCCCAGGGGGAGGAAGAAGACCAAGTCTGGCAAGAGCTCTGATGCCCACTCCGGCAAGCGCACCTCTTCGGAGTGCTGCGCTACCGTCGAGGACGCACCATCGAGCTCCACCGGCAAGTGTAAGAAGACCATGGCAGCTCCACCAGAGACAAGAAGGTGTCCGCCAAGGAGGACGGCACTGGTGGTACCTTCACCATCAGTGCCACTCTCGACCCTAAATAGGAAAGCGCGCTTGTTGCTTTCCTGCGGGCGAGCGTCGACGTGTTTGCGTGGCAACCGTCTGACATCCCCAGTGTTCCCAGGAAAGTAATCGAGCACCATCTTGCCGTTTGTCCTCATGCGCGGCCCGTCAAGCAGAAAGTCAGGAAACAAGTAGTGGAGCGCCAAGAATTCATCACAGAAGAAATCAAGAAATTGGAAGCAGCAGGCCTTGTCAGAGGAGTGCTCCATCCTACGTGGTTGGCTAATCCTGTAGTCGTGCGCAAGGCAAACGGGAAATGGAGACTTTGTATCGACTTTACCGATGTCAATAAAGCTTGTCCCAAAGACCCATTTCCCTTGCCGCGCATTGACCAGATTGTTGACTCCACGGCCGGATGTGACTTGCTTTCATTTCTTGACACATACTCAGGATACCATCAGATCTTCATGGCAGAAGAGGATGAGGAGAAGACCGCATTCATCACTCCATGTGGCACATACTGTTTCATACGGATGCCTTTCGGTTTAAAGAATGCTGGTTCAACATTTGCAAGGGTAGTCCAGGACGCTTTTGAGCCGCAAATACACAGAAATATGGAAGCCTACATGGATGACATAGTGGTCAAGAGCAAGGACAGGGCAACTCTGATTCAAGATTTAGATGAAACCTTTGCAAATCTGCGCAAGATCAACCTCAAGCTTAACCCCAAGAAGTGTGTGTTTGGAGTCCCCTCCGGCAAGCTTCTCGGGTTCTTCGTGTCTCAGCGGGGAATTGAAGCCAATCCTGACAAGATCAAGGCCATTGAGCAGATTGAAGCACCAAAGCGCGTCAAGGATGTACGAAGACTTGCCGGTTGCGTGGCTGCTCTCAGCAGGTTTATCTCTAGGTCTGCTGAGCGCGCCCTGCCGTTTTTCAAAATATTGAAAAAGGCAGGTCCAATGAAATGGACTCCGGAAGCGGAGGCTGCGCTGCAGGACCTAAAGATATACCTGTCCTCCACTCCAACACTTGTCGCACCTAAGCCACAAGAGAAGTTGCTGCTGTACATAGCGACAACCAATCAAGTGGTTAGTGCTGCGTTAGTAGCAGAGAGGGAGGCGGATGATGAGCCAACAACCACGGCAGATGCATCCAGCGACAAGCAGGGGGCTTCACCGACAAGCTCTGGTCCCGACAAAGATGGATCTGCGCAGGCACGTGAGGAAATGCAGAAGAGAATGGTGCAGCGCCCAGTTTACTTTGTCAGTTCCCTTCTGCAGGGGGCTAGGTCGAGGTACTCTGGTGTGCAGAAATTGCTTTTCGGCCTTCTCATGGCCTCGAGAAAGCTGCGCCATTACTTCCAAGCACATGAGATCACAATTGTCACTCGTTTTCCGCTGAAGAGGATACTGCAGAATCCAGAAGCAACAGGCAGGATTGTCGAGTGGGCACTGGAACTGTCAAGCTTTGGCCTCAAGTTTGAGAGCACTTCAACTATCCAAAGCAGAGCATTGGCAGAATTCATAGCAGAGTGGACGCCAACGCCAGATGAGGAAATTCCAGAAACGAGCATCCCCGTCAAGGAAGCAAGCAAAGAGTGGCTGATGTACTTTGATGGTGCCTTCTCGCTGCAAGGCGCCGGTGCGAGCGTGCTACTTGTTGCACCCACCGGAGAGCACCTCAAGTACGTGGTCCAGATGCACTTTCCCAGGGAGCAAGCAACAAACAATACCGCAGAGTATGAAGGTTTGCTTGCCGGTCTCAGGATCGCGGCAGACCTTGGGATCAAGAAGCTCATCGTCAGGGGTGACTCGCAGCTTGTCGTCCACCAAGTGAACAAGAATTATCAGAGTCCGTTGATGGAAGCTTACGTTGATGAAGTGAGAAAGCTAGAAGAGCACTTTGATGGCCTACAGATGGAGCATGTTCCAAGAGCTGAGAACGACATTGCCGATGGCCTGTCGAAGTGCGCCGCACTTAAGTTACCTGTGGAACCAGGGATCTTTGTGCTCAAACTGACTCAACCGTCTGTAACGCCATCAACTGGACAGAGCAAGAAGAGGAAGTTGATTTCTGGTGACTATTTTCCGGCAGAGCTCCTCGAAGCTGCCGCCAAGAAGGTCCCCAAGCTCAACACCAAGGGTGCTGAGGAGCAGTCCGCTCCGGCAAGCCCTAGGGTTTGTTCCGTTGAAGCAGACACTCCTGACAAGTTTTGCTCCGGCAAGCTTGCCGGGGAACATCAAGCTCCGGCTGAGCCGCAGGTTCTCGCCGTAGAAGCGGATGTTCTCGCAGCAGCGTATGTGCCTTTAGTCCTTGTTGTCGAGCCACAAGCTCCAGCATGGGCACAACAGATTGTCCGTTTCCTTCAGACAGGAGAACTTCCCGAAGAGCAAGAAGAAGCGGAAAGAGTAGCCCGACAGTCAAGTATGTACCAGTTTGTCGACAACACATTGTATAGAAGAAGACTCAACGGTGTGAAATTGAAGTGTATTCACCGGGAAGACGGACAAAAGCTGTTGGCAGAGATACATGGAGGCATATGTGGTCACCACATTGGCGCAAGAGCACTTGCCGGCAAGGCTTTCCGGCAAGGTTTCTTTTGGCCGACAGCCCTCCAGGATGCAACTGCACAAGTAACCAAGTGTGAAGCGTGCCAGTTCCATTCCAAGCAGATACACCAGCTAGCTCAAGCTCTCCAGACGATCCCTTTATCCTGGCCATTTTCAGTCTGGGGGCTCGACATCCTCGGCCCCTTTCCCCGAGCTGTCGGGGGCTTTGAGTACTTGTACGTTGCAATCGACAAGTTCACAAAGTGGCCGAAAGTGGAGGCAGTGAGGAAGGTGACAGCACAGTCAGCAGTCAAGTTCTTCAGGTCGATTGTTTGCCGCTTCGGGATCCCTAACAGGATCATCACCGACAACGGCACACAATTCACGAGCCGCACCTTCATGCAGTACGTCCAAGATCTTGGCGCCAAGGTCTGCTTCGCTTCTGTTGCTCACCCAAGAAGCAACGGTCAAGCGGAGAGGGCAAATGCTGAAGTGCTGCGCGGGCTCAAGACTAGGACTTTTGACAGGCTGCGCAAGTGCAGAAAGAACTGGATTGAGGAGCTGCCGATGGTTCTTTGGTCGATCAGGACGACACCGAATTGAGCCACTGGCCACACACCTTTCGCTCTAGTCTATGGAGCAGAGGCAGTTCTCCCCACGGAACTCGTATACGGGTCGCCTCAAGTGCTCGCTTATGATGAGCTTGAGAAAGAGCAACTGCGACAAGATGACGCGCCGCTCCTTGAGGAAGACCGTCTTCAGGCCGCTGTACGAGCTGCTCTATACCAGCAAGCTTTGCGCCGCTACCATAGCCGCAAAGTTAATGCCAGAAGTCTCGAGGAAGGCGACCTTGTTCTTCGGCGTGTTCAGTCCGCCAAGAATTCCAACAAGTTGACGCCAAAGTGGGAAGGCCCTTACCGGGTGAAACGAGTCACTAGGCCTGGCGCTGTCCGCCTTGAGACCGAGGATGGCATTCCGGTGAGCAACTCCTGGAACATTGAGCATCTTCATAAGTTTTACCCGTAGGGCGCGGTTGCCGGAACCTGTTCTGGCAACCACCTTTTGTACAAGTCTTGCCACTGTTGCATGTAATCCTTTGTACAAAGCCGGACGCAGACCCCGTGCATAAGTAAAGCTCATGTGCTCCGCACATCTTGTCAATTTCATGCTTTCTATTTTTTGCATGTGTTATCTGACACTTTGTGCAGCACCTACCCCCGATAAGCAATAACGAGCCAAAAGGCTCCATATCTTTATTTTCTCTTCTTTCTTTTTCTCAAAGAAAGGAAGGTTCCTTCGCCGACAAGTTTGCCAGGGGGAAAGGAGAAGATAATGGTGTGGATCAGGCGTCGTTCAAGAAAGTTTCGCCTTACCGGGAAGCAAACGACAAGAAAGCTAAGTTGCCAAAGTTTGAGCAATCAGTTTTAAAATTTTTTAAGTTTTCTTCCTCGAACGACCGTGCTTTGTATGGAAAACCTGTGCGCGGAGGAACCAACTCGTAGCTAGTTGCGCCCTTACTTTGTTTCGAGTCCGCTCAACAACTTAAGTGGGCTGCAACTAGTTGCAACAAGGTTTCTTGTCGGTAGCGGCACCGCCAGCAGGCTGCTGACGTCCCGCACTCAGCGCTCGCGGCTAAGGTGCCTGCACCGGCAAGGTCCCTAAAAGCGTAGGGTAAAAACATACAAAGGAAGGAATCAAGTAAAGGAAATAACATAGCAATCGATACCCAAAATAAAGTTATATTACAAGATAGCTTGTCGCAGCTCTAATAGATTGTTCTCGTAACATGACCAGCTGCGACAAGAAAAGGAGAAAACGGGCGGCCTAATCTACGCGATCGCCATCAACCCTCTTGATCTCGCTCCCCTTGTCCACAATGGGTGCGACAAGGGTCTTGAGCGCTTCCAGATCAGCTTCCGGCGGCAAGGTCTTGAGGACGTTGGTGAGGTTGAGGCCCGGGTTGCGGAAGGCCACCTTCATCAACACCTTTTGAAGAGCTCCCGCGCAGATCTTGCGCGACTCATCGGCCAACTGCTTTGGGATCCTCTCCTGGAGTCGCTGGAGGGCCGTCGCCACGCCTTTGAAGAACAAGGTGAGCTTGGCGCTGGGTTGGAGGTTCTCATCGGAGGGATACCCGAGATCCTCCATCCCCAGCTGCGCCAGCTCCCCGTCAATGACTGCGGCGATATTCACGAGACCCTCCGTCCAGAGCTCCACATTCTCCCTAAAAGTGTTCTGGGTGACAGCAGCACTCGCCAGCAGCGCCTCATCGGCCTTGATCTGCTTCTTCAAGGCCACCTCCTGCTCCCTGGCGCCATCCAGCATCTTGGTCAAAGTGGTCAGCTTCAACTCAAGATCTGCGTTGGAGTCCTTGGCGGCGCTAAGCTCCTTCCCTTCTCGACGAGGCGACCCTGCAGATTGCCAAGGGTGTAGGCGTCCTTCTCGCGCTCACGCTTGAGCGCGGCAAGCTCTTCACCGCTCGCCTTGAGATCGGCCTCCAGCTGCGCCACCTTCGTCTCCAGCTCCTTCTTAGCGGCCTCGGCAGCTGCGGCAGCGTCCTCTGCTTCCTTGAGAGCCCTGCCAAATGTTTGCTCGCGCGCGGCAAGCTCCTCCTCGTGGCTGTCAAGGTTGACTTTCCGCTGCGCCAGCTCGCCCTCCCGCGCAAATAGCTCCTCGGCGGCAAGCCGCTGTTGCTCTTCAACTTCGGCCTTCTCGAGGAGGAAGGCTTTCCGCGCCTCGGCGAGTTGCTCCCGCTCCTCTGCCAGGGACCGAAGAGCTTCCTGGTTACGACCCCGGAGCTCCTCCGCGTGCTTCTTAATGTCCACTCCCGCCTTCGCGACAAGCGCTTCTCGGGATTCCAGCTTGGCCTGTCGAGCGTGGTAGAGCGACACCAGCTTCCGCAGCAGCCGCTCCTCCTCAGACTCATCGCTGCTGCTGCTCGACACATCAACTAGCGTCAGCCCAGCGGAGGCGAGCACCTCTCCATCAAAGACTTCTCCTTCGACCGGCGCCCTGGAGCTTGACGCGCAGGGGAGCTTGATGAAGACGCCATCGCCGGCCTTCAAATAGGCGCCGAGCTGGGGCTCTTCGGAGCCTGACGCTGCAGCAGCGGTGGAGGGATCAGCGATCGACGTAGCGCCTGACGCTCCTGCGGCCTCAGGGCCGTCAGTACGATCGCCGGACCCCTCGCCAGCTTCTGCGGCGGCAGCTTTGGCGGCCTCCTCGCCGGCAGGATCATCGGCGTCGGCTGCTTCTTCGATAACAGCGACGTCGTCGGTGTTGCCGCGCACGTTCTCCTCGCTGGCAACCTCGGTCTCCATCGGCTCCGTGGCAGACGGATCTGACGGCCGGAAGAAGGAGAAAAGTCAAGCAAATATCCAAAGAGAAAATCAGAAGAAGAAGAACCCAAGGGAAGTTTTCAAGCAAAAGGATTACCTGCACTGGGCTCTGCAGTCATGGTCTCCACCACCGGGGGGTCGCTGGTGCTGTCCCTTGCCGGAGAACTCTCCCTTGCCGGAGACTTCTCCCTTATCGGAAAATTCTCCCTTGTCGGAGAACGCTCCCTTGCCGGGGAATCCTCCCTTGGCGGTGTAGTCGAAGCAAATGGCATGTCGGGGGCGGCTTCCGGGCATTCCTGGTGAGGCTGCTCTTCTCCTACACAAACCAATAGTCAGATGTCAGCAAAGAAAGAGCATCCATGCGCGCCTGACAGTAGGAAGTAAACCATATACTTACGCTGGGGGCTGCGCTGGGGGCTGCTTTGGGGAATGATTGCCGGGTCCGGCAAGGTGGTCTCGGACACACCCCCTGCTGTCACGGTGGGTTCGTCCTCGATGACAATCACCGGGGCCTTGGCTCTCTTCGCCGCTCTCTGGGCCAGAGTCCTGAAAAGGAATGAGTTCAGAGTAAAGCAAATCAGATACAAAACAAAACAGCAAGAATTGAAGAACTACAAGTACAGCAGAGAATCTTACTCTTCTTCTTCCTCGTCGGAGCTGAGCACGGAGAGGTCGAAGTCCGGCCCACCTTCGGCGCGACGAGGCGGAGGGGTAGGTTCCCTTGGCCGCTTGGCAGGGGCAGTGGCGGTAGTCTGAGACGACCCAGCTCCGGCCGCCGCCGCGGCATGAGAAGCGGCAGGAGCAGAAGCGGTGGTCCGGGAGGACCCTGTCGCAGCGGCGTGAGGCGCTCCCGCGGCAACAGTGCTTGCTGCGGTGGAGCGTGTCGCACGGCGCGGCGGCTGTTGACTCGTCTGCCGCCCTGCTACGTCCCCGGCCTTGCGGAGACGCCTTCTTGGTGGAGCTCGGGGCTCTGCTTGCGGCGGGCTGTCTGAAGATGAGGAGGAAGACGAGTCGGTCTCCAACGAACCGCTCGCACCCTCGGCGGGCTCGCTCGACTCGGCTTCAGACCCGACAAGCTCTTCCTCGCTGGCAAGCCACTCTCGCTCGGCAAGGCTTGCCGCCTCTGCTACCTCTGCCTCCTCCACTGTGAATCCAAACTCGCCCGCGGCAGCGGCTGCCGCCGCCTCTTCCGCCCTGGTGGCGATGCGCTGCATCTCCGCATCGGTGGTGTCGCGGGTGAGGCTTTTCTGCTCATCAGAACGGACCAGCACTTCTACCAAGCCGTCAAAGAACTCCTGCACGACGTCGTCTGCAGGCTCTTGCCAAGTTGGGAAAATTCCATGCGAATCGCACAGCGGCATCATTGCACGGATGCGGTCGAGCGAGGAGTTGTTGCACAGCGTAACGACACCCTTCGGCAACGTGAACCATTCGGGATGTTGAGGGTCGTGTTTGAACAGTTCTTTGAGCATCGCGTCCAGTTACAGGACAGTGAAGTTGAAGTTGAGGCCCGGGCGCAGCCTCATGATGTCCACCGCACCCCCGAACTCCCAGGCGGGTCTCCTCCTCTCCTGCAGGGGGGCGATCTGTAGGGCGATGCGGCGGCGAAGAAAATCTGCGCCAACGGTGCCTACAGTGAGCCCGGCAAGCCTGAGGCGTAGGATCCGGGTGACAGCAATCTTCAGCCTATCTTCTTCCGGGGCCACGCTGCTCCAATCGTTGCCGCGCGCTACTAGGGCTTGTCGCTGGGCGGTAAATGGCTGCGGGTTCTCCTCGACAATCCAGCACCAGTCTGCTCTCCATTCCTCCCACTTGCCGCGGAGCTCTCCCTCCAGATAAGCTTCCTTCTTGCCGGCTCTCGAGATCCAGGAGATTCCGCCGAATAAAGGCTCTCCTCTCTCAACTCGGGGCATAAAGAAGTGGCGGAAAAGAGCTACATTTGGATGGACTCCGACAAAGTTTTCGCAGAGATGTGCGAAAACTGCCATGGTCAGAACGGCATTGGGGGTGAAGTCAAGGAGGTGGAACCCGTAGGTGTTCATAATGTCGCAGAAAAATTCAGAGAAAGGCGGGCAGAGCCCGCAGTAGAAGAACAACGCGAAGAAGGGATATCCATTCGGAGCCCGTTCCGAAGCGGCGGCGGAGAGTACCTTCGTGCGCGGATGCGCTCACGTCTGCGTCGACCAGAAGAGATAGTAGTACTCCCTCAGCTCCTTCGCGACGAGCTTGGGGGGGAAGGTTGTCCGCTCCTTTCGCAGCGCCGCGAGCCGCTGCGCCTCGGTCGACTTCACGGCCTTCCCCTTGCCGGCTTTCGGAGCCATGGCGGAGGTGGTGGGGGAGGTCGACGGCGTTGGTGGTGCTGGTGGCGATGGGGGGCGGAGCGCTGCTCTCTTTCGGCTTTGAGAAGAAGGGGGGAGCGGCGGAGGTTTTCTGAGATTGGAATAGCAACAACGAGATGGGCGAACTGCCCCTGTTTCCCCTGCTTATAAAGAGGGAGGGGGCGGACGTTCCGTCTTTCCGAATAAAGAAACCACCCACGATCTCTCCCACGACACCGCATTCGACGCGTGCCATTTGGGGAGGGCGCGGTGGATACGGAGTAGAATACGGCGTAACCCAGGCCGCGCGTGCCCGTGCCCTGTTTTGGGCCTGGCCCAACAGCGCTCGGCACCGTGTATGGCCCAGGCCCGGGGGCTCCTATCGGTGTACTAGAATAGGGGTACCCTAGTATCCCGAACTGGTGCACGGGTAGTCGCAGCACCCCACGGCAAGGCTTGCCGGGTGACCGCCAAGGTCCTCCGTGGTTCCTTTGGAGCCATTCAAGAACAAAGTGTTCAAGCCAAGGAGACAAGGCCCCGACAAGAGGAGCTTGCCGGGAAGGCCAACCAAGGCATCTCAAGGAACTTGCCGCGACGCGCCACGCGTCCCGGCAAGACCCGGTGAGCGACAAGCTTCCGGACGCGACAAGGCAGCGACCGCGGCAAGGCGCTTGCCGCGGCAAGCTACCACTCTGTACCCGCGCTCCAGCACATCCACCAACGTGTCGCCCTGGGACCTTTCCAGGCGCGCGTGGCAAGAGGCTGTGCAGCCAGCGGTGCGCGGTGGCAAGCGACGCTGACAAGATTGCCATCGTGGCAAGCGGTGGCGTCCCTGACGGTCCCTTTCTTGCACTGTTTAGGCGACACAGACGGGCATTTAATGCCTTTGTCCCTTGCCATTAGGGTTAGGTATGATACACTGTACAGGTAGTTGTACCAACCGCAACATCTTTTCCATTTTTACCCTTGCCTGCGTTGCCACCTGTCGGTGACCCCTTAGCATATAAAAGGAGGCCCATGCGCAACGTAGGGGGGGGGGGGGTCGAAACCAGAAAACACTCACGCTCGGTCTCGTTAGCAGCTAGTGTGTACTGTAGCACTCAGCGCTCCCGAGCAAGAACTCAATACACTCAGACATGCAGCAGTAGGAGTATTATCTCTCCGGAGAGATCCGAAGCTGGGTAAACCACTCGTGTGCTTCGCCTCGATCCGCTCTTTGTGTGACCTCCGCCCCCCCGCCGAACCGAAAGG
Source organism: Triticum dicoccoides (assembly GCF_002162155.2). Taxonomy (NCBI): domain Eukaryota; kingdom Viridiplantae; phylum Streptophyta; class Magnoliopsida; order Poales; family Poaceae; genus Triticum; species Triticum dicoccoides. The sequence goes on from NC_041385.1 coordinate 424,614,416, forward strand.
GGCCCGGTCCGCCAGCCCCATAGGTGCTCGTGGATCTGTTTCCCCGACACTTGTCATCGGGGGTGTATAAGATGGGAGCATTCTTGTGTGACGAAAATGAAGCATAGCCTAACGATATGATTTTGTAGGGATGAACTTTCTTTAGCCATGTTATTTTGAGAAGACATGATTGCTTTGATTAGTATGCTTGAAGTATTACTATTTCTTATGTCAATATGAACTTTTATTTTGAATAATTTGGATCTGAAAATTCATGCCACAATAAAGAAAATTACATTGAGAATTATGCTAGGTAGCATTCCACATCAAAAATTCTATTTTTATCATTTACCTACTCAAGGACGAGCAGGAATTAAGCTTGGGGATGCTTGATACGTCTCCAAGGTATCTATAATTTTTGATTGTTCCATGCTATTATATTACCCGTTTTGGATGTTTATGGCCTTTACTTTACACATTTATATCATTTTTGGGACTAACCTACTAACCGGAGGCCCAGCCCGTATTGCTGTTTTTTTGCCTATTTCAGTATTTCAAAGCTAAGGAATATCAAACAAAGTCCAAAAGGAATGAAACCTTCGGGAGCGTGATTTTTGGAACGAACGCGATCCAGAGGACTTGGAGTGCAAGTCAAGAAGCAATCGAGGCGGCCACGAGGGTGGAGAGCGCGCCCCCTATCTCGTGGGCCCCTCGGGCGTCCACCGACCTACTTCTTCCTCCTATATATACCCACGTACCCCGAGAACATCAAAGGAAGCCACGAAAAACTATTTCCACCACCGTAACCTTCTGTATCCGCGAGATCCAATCTTGGAGCCTTCGCCGACGCTCCGTTGGAGGGGGAATCGACCATGGAGGGCTTCTACATCAACACCATAGCCCCTCCGATGAGTTGTGAGTAGTTTACCACAGACCTTCAGGTCCATAGTTATTAGCTAGATGGCTTCTTCTCTCTTTTTGGATCTCAATACCATGTTCTCCTCAATCTTCTTGGAGATCTATTCGATGTAACTCTTTTTGCGGTGTGTTTGTCGGGATTTGATGAATTGTGGCTTTATGATCAAGTTTATCTATGAGAAATATTTGAATCTCCTCTGAATTCATTTATGTGTGATTAAGTTATCTTTACAAGTCTCTTCGAATTATCAGTTTGGTTTGGCCTACTAGATTGATCTTTCTTGCAATGGGAGATGTGCTTAGCTTTGGGTTCAATCTTGCGGTGTCCTTTCCCAGTGACAGCAGGGGCAGCAAGGCACGTATTGTATTGTTGCCATCGAGGATAAAAAGATGGGGTTTATATCATATTGCATGAGTTTATCCCTGTACATCATGTCATCTTTCTTAATGCGTTACTCTATCCTTTATGAACTTAATACTCTAGATGCATGTTGGATAGTGGTCGATGTGTGAAGTAATAGTAGTAGATGCAGGCAAGAGTGGGTCTACTTGTCACGGACGTGATGCCTATATACATGATCATGCCTAGATAATCTCATAATTATTCACTTTTCTATCAATTGCTCGACAGTAATTTGTTCACCCACCGTAATACTTATGCTATGTTGAGAGAAGCCACTAGTGAAACCTATGGCCCCCGGGTCTATCTTTTATCACATAAGCTTTCAATCTACTTTTATTTGCATCTTTACTTTTCCAATATATTTATTATAAAATACCAAAAATATATTTATCTTATCATACTATCTTTATCAGATCTCACTTTTGCAAGTGGCCGTGAAGGGATTGACAACCCCTTTATTGCGTTGGTTGCGAGTTCTTTGTTTGTTTGTGTAGGTGCGTGGGACTTTTGAGGAGCCTCCTACTGGATTGATAACTTGGTTCTCAAAAACTGAGGGAAATACTTACGCTACTATTGCTGCATCACCCTTTTCTCTTCAAGGAAAACCAACGCAAGCTCAAGGCGTAGCATTGGTGCCTTTCATTTGTTGTTGCAGGGCCTGGCCTGCCGGGCACAAAACTATGGAAAGGGACCAGCTCCTCGTCGTACCTCCTCTGTCAAAGGCCACTACAACCACCTTGACCCGAAGAAATGTTCGGGACATATGATCGGAGCACCTATGCTTTGAAGCCGGCGAGGTTTTCATATGCACAAGTTTTCACTTTACAGAACATGTATGGATAAGAAGGAACTTATCTGTTTGGCTTATCGGGGACCGATATGTAGGCTTGTCTCCATTACTTCTCTTTGGGACTGAGTCCGCGGTAAGAACCCTGCAACTTAGCACAGATGAAAACAAAGCTACATATGATCTTATCTACATGATCATGCTAAGCACATGATATGCTTATGCATGCATGCAAGTTTTTGGGGCCCCCAGTGCTTTGTTCATTTATCTGTTGCTCAGGGTCTATGCCTGGCTTTGTACAAAGGGTGGCTGCCGGGCAGGGCCCGACAACCACGCCTCACGGGTAGAACTTATGGAGATGCTCAATGTTCCATGAGTTTTGCAACTGAATGCCATCTCCGATCTCCAGACGGACTACGCCAGGTTTGGTGACTCGTACTACCCGGTAAGGGCCTTCCCACTTCGACGTCTGTCGGTGTTCTAGGAACTAGGGTACCCAGACTTGCCTACCTACGGCCCACGGCGTGGCTCCATCAATGGCCTGGTACGGCCCATCTTCAACGCCAACAAGACAAGACCCTCGGGAGGGGCCAAGCCTCGTGAGGTGGACGACGGCAAGACCTCCGGTGGGAGCGGCCTCCCCAGGCTGGCTCCGAGGATAAGGGATTCCTATGCAAGTGCCCACCTCATGAGGTTGAGGTGACGCCAGCCATGACGACCAAGACCAGGCGGAGCCAGCGGGCTCAGAGCGGCATGTTTCCTCTTTTGTGCTAAGGAGGCAAGTGCAGGCGCGGGGTCCCGAGGAATCAGCCAAAGGTTTCCATTCCCATGCAACAAGACCAAGACCGCGAAGACGGCAGGACGGATGTCATCACCGAGCCCACCATGGCGTCATGACCAGAAGCTTTGTAGGCGAAGACCACCTTTCATCTGGATATGATGTACTTCTTGTCCCCCTTTAAAATTGGCCACTGTGGGATCCCTTCCCGCCTTCGTTCGGAGGAAGAGGACCAAGGCCACTATAAATATAGCTTAGCCACCACCGTAGGAGGGGATCGAGATCCAGAGAGACCTCACTAGCTCACACCCACACTAGAATAGACCTCCTAAGGTTGTTCTTCCCTTGTACTAGTTCATCCTCAGCCCCTCGCAAGGCTAATCCACCATAAAGTAGGAGTAGGGTCTTACACCGCAAGGTTGCCCGAACCTGGGTAAATTGTTGTTTCCCTTTCCTTTCTTGTTCATCGAGCTAGGCCAGGGGGGGGGGGACGACGAATTGGTTGGCTGGAGAGGTTGAGTACTTCGCACATGCCCCAGAGTTTGAACCTTTCTTGGGTATTTGGAGCCCTGAATCCGACATTTGGCACGCCAGGTAGGGGCGTGTCGAAGCTCTTCACCTATCCCCGTTCCGTGTCCATTCCGTCACACCCATGGCAGAGGTTCCCCGAGCTTGCGCTGAGCGTTGGGCTGCTCGCGCCACCCAGGTGGAGCCTCTCGGCCAGGGAGTTCATCATCACCATATGCTCCCCGCGGCAGGCGCGGATGCAAGCCTCAATCACCATTGATGGCGTGGGCCATCCCCGCCCCTCCCATTCGGTGCCGCAACCGAGCCACCGTGTGGTCCTCCGGCTATGTCGTGGTGTCATCCCTGCACGCTCGTCGGGAGCAAGTGAAGATGCGAGCAATGCTCCTCGTGGCGCGCGAGTTGTTGCGATGCAGGCTAGCAGAAGGTGGTCACGATGCCTTGCTCGCCCGCGTCGCCGAGCTGCTCGACGCTGCTTGTGAGGGCATGGTGTCGGTGTCAAAACCGGTGGATCTTGGGTAGGGGGTCCCGAACTATGCATCTAAGGCTAATGGTAACAGGAGGCAGGGGACACGATGTTTTACCCAGGTTCGGGCCCTCTCGATGGAGGTAATACCCTACTTCCTGCTTGATTGATCTTGATGATATGAGTATTACAAGAGTTGATCTACCACGAGATCGTACATGCTAAACCCTAGAAGTTAGCCTATGGTAGTATGATTGTAATTGTAATCTATCGACTAGCTAGGCCTCGGTTTATATAATGCACCAGAGGCCTAGGATAACAAGAGTCCTAGCCGAATACGCCGGTGGGGAGGAGTCCTTGTCTTGATCATCAAGCCTTGTGTAATCTTCCTTGTATACGGCAACTGTCCGAACTGGCCCATGAGTATACAGCCATGGGGGTCCTCGGCCCAATCTAACTGATTGGGAGATGACGTGGTGAGTACCCCCTAGTCCAGGACACCGTCACATGGCGCCTTTCTGCATCACGTCGGCTTCGCGGACACCTCTAGGGACCCGTGTCCGCCCCTGCTGCGTTTGCTCGTCCTTTCGGGAGGAGCCCGAAGGACACTGCGGAGGCAACCCAACGCACGTCGCCACCCACCTGATCCAAGAGGCGCGTCCCTAGGGAGTGGTTAGGGTAGCCGGCCTCCACCGCGGCAACGGCGAAGAGCCACTCCCAGGCTGGCGAGGCAGGACATCGGAGGTGGTGGACAATGGAGCGGGAGTACTGGGGGCCGACCTCAGGATAATGGTCCTGGGTACCTCTCTGCCACCATTGGCGGGCTCGTCATATGAGCAAAGGAGGAGTCCGTACATGTTCCCCCCGCTGGCCCAGACATTGATGACCCACAAGTATAGGGAATCTATCATAGTCCTTTCGATAAGTAAGAGTGTCGAACCCAACGAGGAGCAGAAGGAAATGACAAGCGGTTTTCAGTAAGGTATTCTCTGCAAGCACTGAAATTATCAGTAACAGATAGTTTTGTGATATGATAAATTGTAATGGGTAACAAGTAATAAAGTAAGAAAGGTGCATCAAGGTGGCCCAATCCTTTTTGTAGCAAAGGACAAGCCTGGACAAACTCTTATATAAAACAAAGCGCTCCCAAGGACACATGAGAATTGTTGTGAAGTTAGTTTTCATCATGCTCATATGATTCGTGTTCCTTACTTTGATAATTTGATATGTGGGTGGACCGGTTCTTGGGTGCTGCCCTTCCTTGGACAAGGCTCCCACTCATGATTAACCTGACCATAGCATGAAACATATGGATCCAAATCAGCCCCTTACGAAGCAATGCATAAACTAGGGGTTAAGCTTTTGTCACTCTAGCAACCATCATCTACTTATTACTTCCCAATGCTCCCCCTAGGCCCAAATAATAGTGAAGTGTCATGTAGTCGACGTTCACATAACACCACTAGAGGAAAGACAACATACATCTCATCGAAATATCGAACGAATACCAAATTCACATGGTTACTTATAACAAGACTTCTCCCATGTCCTCAGGAACAAACGTAACTACTCACAAAGCATATTCATAATCAAAATCAGAGGAGTATTAATTATCATTAAGGATCTGAACATATGATGTTCCACCGAATAAACCAACTAGCATCAACCACAAGGATTAATCAACACTACTAGCAACCCATAGGTACCAATCTGAGGTTTTCAGACAAAGATCGGATACAAGGGATGAACTAGGGTTTGAGAGGAGATGGTGCTGGTGAATATGTTGATGGAGATTGATCCCCTCTCGGTGAGAGGATTGTTGGTGATGACGATGGCTTCGATTTCCCCCTCCCGAAGGGATGTTTCCCCTGTAGAACAGCTCCACCGGAGCCCTAGATTGTTCCGCCTGGAGACGACAACGCTTCGTCCTGAAAGCTTCCTTCTAATTTTTTCTAGGTCAAAGCACACCATATAGCAGAAGATGGGCATCGGAGGCCTGCCAGGGGCCCCACAAGGATGGGGGGCGCGCCCAGGGGGTAGGGCATTCCCTCCACCCTTGTGGCTGGCTGGTGGTCCCCCTCTGGGAACTTTCTTTGCCCAATATTGTTTGTATATTCCAAAAATATTCTCTGTGAAGTTTCAGGACTTTTCGAGTTGTGCAGAATAGGTCTCTAATATTTGCTCCTTTTCCAGTCCAGAATTCCAGCTGCCGGCATTCTCACTCTTCATGTAAACCTTATAAAATAAGAGAGAATAATCATAAGTATTGTGATATAATGTGTAATAACAACCCATAATGCAATAAATATCAATATGAAAGCATGATGCAGAATGGACGTATAAACTCCCCAAAGCTTAGACCTCGCCTGTCCTCAAGCGAAAGCTGAAATCGAAAAATATGTCCGCATGTTTAGAGATAGAGGTGTCGATAAAATAAAATACGAACATGAGGGCATCATGATCATCTTTAGGACAACACGATATATTTTCATATAATTTCTTATCCTAAAGTAACAATTCATTCACAAGGTAAAGTATGAATCAGAAACTGCATTGAAAACTAACAAACTATGATCTCAGTCATTGAAGCAATTACAATTTCTCATAACATCGGAAAGAGTCAATTCAAGAGCTTTTTAGCAAGTCCACATACTCAACTATCATTTAACCTTTCACAATTGCTAACATTCACGCGATACTTATGGGTACAAAGTTTCAATCAGACACAGAGAAAGGTTGGGGCTTATAGTTTCGCCTCCCAACCTTTTACCTCAAGGGTAATGTTGACAACAATAATTTATGAAAACCTACATCAAAGTGGATATACATATTCAGATCTCTCTAACATATAGTGCTTGCCAAAGGAAAAAGTGTAAAAAGCAAGGGTGATGATCACCATGACTCTTGTATAAGGGTAAGAGATAAAAGTAAAAGATAGGCCCTTCACAGAGGGAAGCAGAGGTTGTCATGCGCTTTTATGGTTGGATGCACAAAATTTTAATGCAAAAGAACGTCACTTTATATTGCCGCTTGTGATAAAGACCTTTATTATGCAGTCTGTCGCTTTTATTTCTTCCATATCACAAGTTTGTATAAATCTTATTTTCCTCTCACTAATAGATCACACATATTTAGAGAGAAATTTTTATTGCTTGCACTGATATAACTTACTTGAAGGATCTTACTCAATCCATATGTAAGTGTGGTGGACTCTCATGGCAAAACTGGTTTAAGGGATGTTCGGAAGCACAAGTAGTATCTCTACTTGGTGCAAAGAATTTGGCTAGCATGAGAGGGAAAGGCAAGCTCAACATGTTGGATGATCCATGACAATATAACTTCTATTCGGATATAAGAAAACATAACCCATTATGTTGTCTTCCTTGTCCAACATCAACCTTTTAGCATGTCATATTTTAATGAGCGCTCACAATTACAAAAGATGTCCAAGATAGTATATTTATATGTGAAGCCTCTCTTTCGTTATTACTTCCTATTAATTGCAACAATGACCAAAACTATGTTTGTCAATTCTCAACAACTTTTATTCATAATAATCTTTATATGTGAAGTCATTACTCTCCATAAAATCAATATATGATCTTTTTATTTCTTTTTATTCTTTCTTTATTTAATTCCCTCAAGATCATAGCAAGAAAGAAAAACCCTCAACTCAAAACTACTCTTTATTATATAACTCACGGACTCGATTACATAGATAGAGATTGAAACAAAACTCAAAGCTAGATCATACTAAAACTTTATTCTACTAGATCAAGATATAACCAAAAGGATCGAACTAAGAAAAACGATAAAGATAAAGATTTGATGATGATACGATACCGGGGCACCTCCCTCAAGCTTGGCAGTTGCCAAGGGGAGTGACCATACCCATGTGTTTATGTCTCTTTCTTTGCAGGTGGTGATGATGGAGTTGTTGATGAAGTAGTGCCACACATCTAGCGTAGGAGATGCTCCAATTTACAAATAATGCCCTTGAGTGCGGTGATATGCTCTTGCAACAGAATATTTTCACGAGTGAGATACTTGTTTTGCACATGAACTATTTTAATGATCTTGAAAGCTTCAATTTCAGTAGGGGTAAGATGATTGTAGTAAGGTTGAAGGATGTCTTCTTCTTCTACTTTAGGAACTTGATCTTCCGCGGCCTTCTTGATCTTATCACCCTCGTTGATTTCCCCGAGTTCTTCTCTCTTCATCTCTATCTTCATTAGCCAAGCATCGTCACCTGCGTTGTTGGAGGAGGGGGACAACATGATGCCTGGCCTTGAAAACTCTGGCAGAAAACAGCTCAAAACGAAAACAGGGGATTTTGTCATGGTACAGTGGTCAAAACCTTTGGGAGATTATATAATGAATTTTTACCGACCATAAGAAGTATCGTGCAAGAAAACAGAGTCCAGAGTGCACACGAGGTGCCCACAAGGACGGGGGGTGCGCCCAAGGGGGTAGGGAGCGCCCTCCACCCTTGTGGTGGCCTCGTGTCTCTTTCGAACTACTTTTAATTTTCCTATTTTTCTAAATAATCCAAAACGGAGAAAAATTGCTATTGGAAACTTTTTGGAGTCGGTTTACTTACCGTACCACATACCTATTTCTTTTCAGAGTCTGAAACATTGTGGAAAGTGTCCCTTATGTACTCCTCCGGTGTTACGGTGTTGATAATATTTGTTTCAAAATTTATGGGAGTACCTTAAATATATTGTTTGATTCTTTGACCATTTACCACCTTCGGATTTGTAACTTCGGCATTGTTGATTTTTATGGCACAGTAACGATAGACCTCCTCGATAATGTAAGGGCCTTACCATTTAGAGAGAAGCTTTCCTGCAAAAAATCTTAAACGAGAGTTGTATAGGAAAACTTGGTCACCTACATTAAACTCACGCTTTTGTTTCCTTTTGTCATGCCATCTTTTAACTTTTTCTTTAAACAACTTGGCATTCTCATAGGCTTGGGTTCTTCATTCATCATAGTTGAGCTCTTTAATAGCCCAATATGCCTTATGTTCTAATTCAAGAGGTAAGTGACATGCTTTTCCATAAACCATTTTATACGGAGACATACCCATAGGATTCTTATAAGCAGTTCTATAAGCCCATAATGCATCATCATGTTTCTTAGACCAATTCTTTCTGGATCTATTAACAGTCTTTTGCAAAATCAATTTAATGTCTCTATTGCTCAATTCTACTTGACCACTAGAGTGAGGATGATATGGAGATGCAATTATATAGCTGACATCATATTTAGCAAGCATTTTACGGAAATCACCATGAATAAAATGTGAACCACCATCAGTCATTAAATATCTAGGGACTCCAAACCTTGGAAAAATAACTTTTTTAAGCATTTCAATAGATGTGTTATGATCATCACTACTAGTGGGAATAGCTTCTACCCACTTAGTAACGTAATCCACAACAACTAAAATATGTGTATACCCATTAGAGGAAGGAAAGGTCCCATATAATCAAAGCCCCAAACATCAAATGGTTCAATAACAAGTAAATAGTTCATAGGTATTTCCTGACGTCTACTAATATTACCAATTCTCTGGCATTCATCACAAGACAAGACAAACTTACGAGCATCCTTGAAGAGAGTAGACCAATAAAAACCAGATTGCAATATGTAACATCCCAAATTTCCAATTTGGAATGTTATGCATTAGATCGTAATTGCATGTCATATTTTATTGCATTTTGGCTTGATCCTAGAAATTCTACGCAACTCAAGGACCCACGGAAAGAGTTGGGGATTTCGATATTTTCATATTTGAGTTTTCCCAAATTTTGAAAAAGAGGATCGTTTGATTTTAATTATTTTCTCTTCAAATATTTCTTTTATAAAAATAAAAGAAAGGGGATAAAATGACTTTCCCAAAATAAAGAAATATTGGAGATTTAATATTAAAATCAAATACATATTTTATTCGGAGTTTTATCGCTATTTTATTTGAATTAGGAAAAATACGCGTTTTTCAAAATTGCATTAGATGCCCAAATAAATGTTCACTTTGTCCGCTATATTTTGAGAGGACGGGGAAAATTTATTTCAGGATTTTTGGAGTGCGTTTAGTATTTCTTTTAATTGTTTTTCTGCGCGCGGAATTATTTAAAAAGAAAAAAGAGAACCGACTTAGACGGGCCGTACCCGACCCGGACTCGTCCGGCCGGCCTCTTAAAAAGGCCCGCCCGGGACCCCAGCCCAGCTGCTCGCGCCTCCCAAAACCCTAGTCGCCGCCGCCGACTTTGCCGCCGCCGCCGCACTGTCACGCGCCAACCGCCGCCGCCGCCGACGCCCGTCGCCGCCCCGCCGCCCGTCGCCGCCACCGACCACCGCCGCCACCCGCTGTCGCCCCGCGGCCCGCGCCGCCGCCGGCCAGCGCCAGAGTTGCCGCCGTCCCGCCGCCGCCGATCCGTTGAGGTAGCCGCCGGATCCGCCGCCGGTTTTCTCTAGAAAACCGTGCATTTTTTTAGAACCGCGGTTGTTTTTTATTTAGATTGGTTTATTTTCTTCCCCAGTTT
>NC_041385.1:424625463-424639476 GCF_002162155.2 Triticum dicoccoides
GCCGCCGCCGACTTTGCCGCCGCCGCCGCACTGTCACGCGCCAACCGCCGCCGCCGCCGACGCCCGTCGCCGCCCCGCCGCCCGTCGCCGCCACCGACCACCGCCGCCACCCGCTGTCGCCCCGCTGCCCGCGCCGCCGCCGGCCAGCGCCAGAGTTGCCGCCGTCCCGCCGCCGCCGATCCGTTGAGGTAGCCGCCGGATCCGCCGCCGGTTTTCTCTAGAAAACCGTGCATTTTTTTAGAACCGCGGTTGTTTTTTATTTAGATTGGTTTATTTTCTTCCCCAGTTTTGTTAATTAGCGAACGCCCGTTCGTTCATTCATTTTAACGGACGATTTTCACCCGTTAGCCGCAGACAGCGAACGTTCATTCGTTAGCCTGTTCGTCAGTTTTTCTTTTTTCCAGGGTTTTTCCGCGATTATTTTCAATCACGATTTCTACCATGGTTTTCGTTTTAGTTTATCTTTTCGCTCGTTTATCAGAATCAGGCGATTCAAGCGCCTAGAGTTTCATCTCGAAGCCCTCATTATGGTTAACCAACTTGAACAAAGTTTTGCTACTGTAAAATTTGACTTAAGTCCAGATTAGTAAATGGAGCTTGTTTCTTTCGCTGTTTGAGTTTCGTTGCTTCGTTTGATTTGATTCTTTTTGCAAACCGGAGTTCTTAAGTTGAACTTTCTGGTTAGATCTCTTATTTGAGTTTTACCTGTGCTTATAGTTGAGTGCTTATTGTATGCTTGTTTGTTTGCGATAGAGTACCCGAAGTGCGAAGCGTGCTACTACGAGTCTCTAGGTTTCACGGATCATCAGCAAGGCAAGTAACACTTTGATCATACCTCTTTACTACCCAGTTTTATTGCATTAGATCAATCCTCAAACAATTGCATGGTTAGGATCTGATTAACATGTGGGTTTTGGGAAGTAGATGATGAGGTAGAACCTATTGCCTTGTTTATTATCAAACCTTGGGAGTTGCTTCTACATTATTTATATTCCTATGCTATGCTCGTAGACGTGGTTTTGTTCGAGTGATTCATGACAGATGTGAGTGTTGATACTTAATGGTTAACTTAAGGTGGCTGATACGTCCATTTTGCATCATGCTTTTATATCAATATTTATTGCATTATGGGCTGTTATTACACATTATATCTCAATACTTATGGCTATTCTGTCTTATTTTACAAGGTTTACCATGAAGAGGGGGAATGCTGGCAGCTGGAATTCTGGCTGGAAAAGGAGCAAACGTTGGAAACCTATTCTGCACAACTCCAAAAGTCCTAAAACTCCACGAAACAAAATTTTGGATTTAATAAGAATTTATGAGCAAAAGAAATAGGCCAGGGGGCCCACACCCTGTCCAGGAGACAGGGGGCGCGCCCCCCTGTAGGGCGCGACCCCCTATATCCTGGGCCCCCTAGTGGGCCTTCGGCGTCCATCTTTTGCTATATCATCACTTTTACCCTGGAAAAAATCGTGGGCAAGCTTACGGGACGAAACTCCGCCGCCACGAGGCGGAACCTTGGCGGAATCAATCTAGGGCTTTGGCGGAGCTGTTCTGCCGGGGACACTTCCCTCCGGGAGGGGGAAATCATCACCAACGTTATCACCAACGATCCTCTCATCAGGAGGGGGTCAATCTCCATCAACATCTTCACCAGGACCATCTCCTCTCAAAACCCTAGTTCATCTCTTGTATCCAATCTTGTATCAAAACCACAAATTGGTACCTGTGGGTTGCTAGTAGTGTTGATTACTCCTTGTAGTTGATGCTAATTGGTTTACTTGGTGGAAGATCATATGTTCAGATCCTTTATGCATATTATTACTCCTCTGATTATGAACATGAATATGCTTTGTGAGTAGTTACGTTTGTTCCTGAGGACATGGGTGAAGTCTTGCTATTAGTAGTCATGTGAATTTGGTATTCGTTCGATATTTTGATGAGATGTATGTTGTCTGTCCTCTAGTGGTGTTATGTGAACGTCGACTACATGACACTTCACCATTATTTGGGCCTAGAGGAAGGCATGGGGAAGTAATAAGTAGATGATGGGTTGCTAGAGTGACATAAGCTTAAACCCTAGTTTATGCGTTGCTTCGTTAGGGGTTGTTAGGGACCCATATGTTTAATGCTGTGGTTAGGTTTACCTTAATACTCCTTTTTGTAGTTGCGGATGCTTGCAATAGGGGTTAATCATAAGTGGGATGCTTGTCCAAGTTAGGGCAGTACCCAAGTGCCAGTCCACCCACATATCAAATTATTAAAGTACCGAATGCGAATCTTACGAACGTGATGAAAACTAGCTTGACGATAATTCCCAATGTGTCCTCGGGAGCTCCTTCTTCATTATTAGAATTTGTCCAGGCTTATCCTTTGCTGCATAAAGGATTGGGCCACCTTGCTGCACTTTATTTACTTTATTTACTTTTTGCTTGTTACTATTTATCTTATCACAAAACAATCTATCACCTACTATTTCAGTGCTTGCAGAGAAAACCTTACTGAAAACCGCTTATCATTTCCTTCTGCTCCTCGTTGGGTTCGACACTCTTATTGAAAGGACTACGGTAGGTCCCCTATACTTGTGGGTCATCAAGACTCTTTTCTGGCGCCGTTGCCGGGGAGTGTAGCGCTTTTGGTGAGTGGAACTTGGTAAGGAAACATTTATATAGTCTGCTGAAATTTTCTGTCACTTGTTACTATGGAAACTAATCCTTTGAGGGGCTTGTTTGGGGTATCCTCACCCCAACCAGAAGAGCAAAGAGATGCTCCTCAACCTACTGAACTTTATGAAAATATTCACTTCGATATTCCTTTGGGTATGATAGAAAAACTGCTAGCTAATCCTTTTGCAGGAGACGGAACATTGCATCCCGACTTACACCTTATCTTTGTGGATGAAGTTTGTGGATTATTTAAGCTTGTAGGTATTCCCGATGATGTTGTCAAAAGGAAGGTCTTCCCTTTATCTTTGAAGGGAGATGCAATGACATGGTATAGGCTATGTGATGATACAAGATCTTGGAATTATAAGCGATTGAAGTTGGAATTTCACCAGAAGTTCTATTCTATGCATCTTGTTCATCGTGATCGTAATTACATATATAATTTATGGCCTCGCGAAGGAGAAAGCATCGCTCAAGCTTGGGGGAGGCTTAAGTCAATGCTGTATTCATGCCCCAATTATGAGCTCTCTCGGGAAATGATTATTCAGAATTTTTATGCTCGGCTTTCTCTTAATAATCGCAACTTGCTCGATACTTCCTGTGCTGGTTCCTATATGCTGAAGACTATTGATTTCAAATGGGACTTATTGGAAAGAATTAAACGCAACTCTGAAGATTGGGGTTCCGACGATGGTAAGGAGTCAGGTTTGACACCTAAGTTCGATTGTGTTAAATCTTTTATGGATACCGATGCTTTCTGTGGATTTAACTCTAAGTATGGACTTGACTCTGAGATAGTAGCTACTTTTTGTGAAACTTTTGCTACTCACGTTGATCTCCCTAAAGAGAAGTGGTTTAAATATAATCCTCCTGTTGAAGTGAAAGTAGTTGCAACTATTACAGTTGAAGAAAAGACTATTACATATAGTGATCCTATTATTCCTACTGCTTATGTCGAAAAACCTCCTTTTCCTGTTAGGATAAAAGATCATGCTAAAGCTTCGACTGTTGTTCGTAAGAGTAATACTAGGACCTATACACCTCCTGAGCGAATTAATGTTGAACCTGGTATTGCTATGATTAAAGATCTCTTGGATGAGGACTTAGATGGGCATGTTATCTCTTTCTTGGGTGAAACTGCTAATATTGCTAGACCTGATACTAAGACACGTAGACCTGTTGTAGGCATGCCTGTTATTTCTGTTAAAATAGGAGATCATTGTTATCATGGCTTATGTGATATGGGCGCTAGTGCTAGTGCGATACCTTATGATCTTTATAAAGAAATTATGCACGATATTGCACCTGTTGAATTAGAAGACACTGATGTTACCATTAAGCTTGCTAATAGGGACACCATTAAACCTATTGGGATTGTTAGAGATGTTGAAGTCTTGTGTGGGAAGATTAAATACCCTGCTAATTTTCTTGTTCTTGCTTCCCCACAAGATGATTTTTGTCCCATTTTTTGGTAGACCCTTCTTGAATACTGCTAGTGCTAAGATTAATTGTAAAAGGAAGGTCGTCACTGTTGGCATAGATGGTATGTCTCATGAGTTTAATTTTGCCAAGTTTAGTAGACAACCTCGTGGAAGGGACCACCTAGTAAGGATGAAATTATTGGTCTTGCTTCCATTGCTGTTCCTCCAACTGATCCGTTAGAACAATATTTGCTAGACCATGAAAACGATATGTTTATGAAGGAAAGGGAAGAAATAGATGAAGTGTTCCTTAAACAAGAACCTATGCTGAAACATAACCTTCCCGTTGAAATTCTTGGGGATCCCCCTCCACCCAAGGGTGATCCCGTGTTTGAACTCAAACCATTACCTGATGATCTTAAGTATGCTTATCTTGATGAAAAAGAAATATATCCTGTTATTATTAGTGCTAACCTTTCAAAGAAAGAGGAAGAAAGATTATTGAGAACTCTGAAGAAGCACCGAGCTGCTATTGGATATACTCTGGATGATCTTAAGGGCATTAGTCCCACATTGTGTCAGCACAAAATTTCAGTGGAGAAAGATGCCAAACCAGTTAGAGATCCTCAAAAGACGATTAAATCCCAAAATGAAGGAAGTGGTAAGAAAGGAGATACTAAAGCTCCTTGAGGCAAGTATTATTTATCCCGTTGCTGATAGTGAATGGGTAAGCCGTGTCCATTGTGTCCCTAAAAAGGGAGGTATTACCATTGTTCCTAATGATAAAGATGAATTGATCCCGCAAAGAATTATTACAAGTTATATGATGGTAATTGATTTTTGTAAGTTAAATAAAGCTACTAAGAAAGATCATTACCCTTTACCTTTTATTGATCAAATGCTAGAAAGGCTATCCAAACACACACATTTTTGCTTTCTAGATGGTTATTCTGGTTTCTCACAGATACCTGTATTAGCGAAGGATCAATCTAAAACTACTTTTACTTGCCCTTTTGGTACTTTTGCTTATAGACGTATGCCTTTTGGTTTATGTAATGCACCTGCTACCTTTCAAAGATGCATGATGGCTATATTTTCTGATTTTTGTGAAAAGATTTGTGAGGTATTCATGGATGACTTCTCCGTCTATGGATCCTCTTTTGATGATTGTTTGAGCAACCTTGATCGAGTTTTGTAGAGATGCGAAGACACTAGTCTCATCCTGAATTGGGAAAAAGTGTCACTTTATGGTTAATGAAGGCATTGTCTTGGGGCACAAGATCTCCGAGAGAGGTATTGAAGTTGATAAAGCCAAAGTTGATGCTATTGAAAAGATGCCATGTCCCAAGGACATAAAAGGTATAATAAGTTTCCTTGGTCATGCCGGCTTTTATAGGAGGTTCATTAAGGACTTTTCTAAAATCCTAGGCCTCTGACTAATTTATTGCAAAAAGATATTCCTTTTGTCTTTGATGATGATTGTGTAGAAGCATTTGAAACACTCAAGAAAGCTTTAATCACTGCACCTATTGTTCAGCCACCTGATTGGAATTTACCTTTTGAAATTATGTGCGATGCTAGTGATTATGCTGTAGGTGCTGTTTTAGAGCAAAGAGTCAATAAGAAATTGAATGTTATCCAGTATGCTAGTAATACTCTTGATACTGCCCAGAAAAATTATGCTACCACTGAAAAAGTGTTCTTAGTAGTTGTGTTTGCATGTCATAAGTTTAGACCTTATATTGTTGATTCCAAAGTTACTATTCACACTGATCATGCTGCTATTAAATATCTTATGGAAAAGAAAGATGTTAAGCCTAGACTCATTAGATGGGTTCTCTTGCTCCAAGAATTTGACTTGCATATCATTGATAGAAAGGGAGCTGAGAACCCCGTTGCAGACAACTTGTCTAGGTTAGAAAATGTTCTTGATGACCCACTGCCTATTAATGATAGCTTTCCTCATGAACAATTAGCGGTCGTCAATGCTTCTCGTACTGCTCCTTGGTATGCTAATTATGCTAATTACATTGTTGCTAAATATATACCGCCTAGTTTCACATACCAGCAAAAGGAAAAGTTCTTTTATGATTTAAGACATTACTTCTGGGATGATCCACACCTTTATAAGGAAGGAGTAGATGGTATTATTAGACGTTGTGTGCCTGAGCATGAACAGGAACAAATCCTATGCAAGTGTCACTCTGAATCCTATGGAGGACACCATGCTGGAGATAGAACTGCACACAAGGTACTACAATCTGGTTTTTATTGGCCTACTCTCTTCAAAGATGCTCGTAAGTTTGTTTTATCTTGTGATGAATGTCAAAGAATAGGTAACATTAGTAGACGTCAAGAAATGCCCATGAATTATTCTCTTGTTATTGAACCGTTTGATGTTTGGGGCTTTGATTATATGGGACCTTTTCCTGCCTCTAACGGTTATACACATATTCTAGTTGCTGTTGATTACGTTACTAAGTGGGTAGAAGCTATTCCAACTAGTAGTGCTGATCATAACACTTCCATTAAAATGCTTGAAGAAGTTATTTTTCCAAGGTTTGGAGTCCCTAGATATCTTATGACTGATGGTGGTTCACACTTTATTCATGGTGCTTTCCGTAAGATGCTTGCTAAGTATGATGTCAATCATAGAATTGCATCTCCTTATCACCGCAGTCTAGTGGTCAAGTAGAGTTGAGCAAAAGAGAGCTCAAATTAATTTTGCAAAAGACTGTGAATAGATCTAGAAAGAATTGGTCCAAGAAACTTGATGATGCATTATGGGCCTATAGAACTGCATACAAGAATCCTATGGGTATGTCTCCATATAAGATGGTTTATGGAAAAGCATGTCATTTACCTCTTGAACTTGAACATAAAGTATATTGGGCTATTAAAGAGCTCAATTATGACTTCAAACTTGCCTGTGAGAAAAGGTTATTTGATATTAGCTCACTTGATGAATGGAGAACCCAAGCCTATGAGAATGCTAAGCTTTTCAAAGAAAAAGTCAAACGCTGGCATGATAAGAGGATACAAAAGCGTGAGTTTAACGTAGGAGATTATGTGTTATTATTCAACTCTCGTTTAAGATTTTTTGCAGGAAAACTTCTCTCAAAATGGGAAGGTCCCTATGTTATCGAGGAGGTCTATCGTTCTGGTGCTATAAAAATCAACAACTTCGAAGGCACAAATCCGAGGGTGGTAAACGGTCAAAGAATTAAACATTATATTTCAGGTAATCCTATCAATGTTGAAACTAATATTATTGAGACCATAACCCCTGAGGAATACATAAGAGACACTTTCCAGAACGTGCCAAACTCCGAAAAGGCATAGGTACGTGGTACGGTAAGTAAACCGACTCCCAAACAACTCTAACTAGACCATGATGGCGCGCGTTGCTGCGCCCGTATATTTTTTCAATAGAATGATAGGAACATCAGTAAGTATAGAGGCCCAAAACATGCGGGATAAGTTTGTAAAGATGATATGTGTATTAGACATTAATAGAAGAGGCGAATTCTAGTCGTTGATAGTAAACGAGTGCAGAGTCGTAACAACATAGCACCACTGCTCCGCAGACAACCATACCATTATTTTGATCAGCCAATATTGTCTGTATCAATAAAATGAGGATATATACAACAAAAGCAGTCTTTGTAGGTCAAGACACCAACATATACTATATTACAATACTCTGAAATAGGATGAAATGAACTCACGATTCTAATTGATATGTATGCACAATAGGCATCTGATTGATAGGTAATGCACATCAGCCATCTGATCTGCACCTATGGGCAAAATTTTGTTGACTATCACCCTATGGTTGAATGGACAACACTCAGATTGTAAGCAAGTACTCACTTCATACATCAAGGTCATGACAATTAAATATTGCATATATGGCATAATTTCTTCCATTACCTCGAATTAAAAAAAATAGAACAATGTGTTTCTCAAATTGGAAACTTGCATAACATCAGTATGTCGTGGAGAGAATGGCAAGGCTTCCGCCATGATGGACCATGTTGCCTTGCCCATACTTGTCGACGTACAATAATCAGTAAGTTTGTAAATAAATGGAAATGAAAGCCAAGCATAAATGGAAGATAAACTATAGAGATATAAAATGGACTAAAACAAGTTACTTCTTAGAAGTTTCCCCTTTCCTTCTGAAATACCAGGTACTCCAACCAGTAGTAAGTAATAACACAAAATAGAAAAATACTCAGCTGGGAGGTCTATTTTAGTTTCTTATAATTGTACATGTCCATCTATACATCGATCGAGTTGATTTACACTCGCTACTGGACTATGAATATACTCCAAAAACACATGGAGTATGAATATACTCCAAAACATATATGAAAGTTAAACCATGCATGATCAGGAGCAGCAGCTGGCATTCACTGAGTGGAAGAATGGCAGATTGATAGTAATTTGAAACATGATTTTGCAGGAAACAGGAACAAACATTATTGTAAGGATGAACCAAAGCCAAGCAGGTGGATGGAAAACTATTGTTTGGTGTAGTACACTACTTCATGACAAGTCACAGAATTGCCGAATCTTAATTCCAAGCATACATTTAATTATAAGATGTATGCATATACCTCCGTTCAATGATCATCATCTAATTTCCACAAAGAAGTAAAGTTTTGCTAATTCTACGTGGACTGAGATTTTGCTAAGTCAAAATCAATTTCCGAAAGGTGCAACTTCAGCTTCACAAAATGAAGTTGTACTTGACTAAACCGATCGAGGCATATACGAACTCTAGAAGTGGCATCAAACATTATTTCTTACACTTGAGAAAGTCCAAGATATATGGAAGTTGTTTCACAAGCGCCAAGCCAAACCTAAGTTCAAGCCAGGAGTATCCAGAGAAAGCAGATTACATAGCAAGGATATTCATGTTAATGTTTACATGTTTGTTGGTTTTTGGTCTTCCATTGCAACTTTGGAACAAACAATAGTTATCCATTTTTCAGACATATACCCTGACCTCCTTATTTTGAACTATTTGCTAGTTGGCAGAACTCATAGTCCAAATTTCCCTGGAGGGATGTACGCAAATGCTTATGTTTTTGGTTGGTTAATTTATTTGATGCCATCAACTCTACTATATCAAGATTAAGGTCCAAACCAACTGATGTACAATTCAACTAAGAATGGCACGAGGGAGTCTTATAATCTACAATGAAGATTATAAGATTGCTTTCTTATTTTAGTTGAACATAATGACCTTGTAGGCAGTGCTTAAAATATAGAGGGGCATAAAGTTTCAAATGAGTTAAACATTACAACATTCTTAATCCACCCAAGATTCTGTAGACAGATAGAACATGTTCAGCAAATCATACAACTAGCACAGATCGCCCCAACATGTGATAAGGATAGATAGGAAAAACATAGAAGGACAAAATTAAGATAGCACATTTGAAAGATAGGGAGATTACATCTCAAACAAATTAAGATAGCTTACTTGAGAGATGGGGTGATCCTTTCATCTCAACAAATCATCTCTCCGCTGATGGTTAGAATCTCGTCTCACAATACAACAATCTGAAATTATCAGAGGCTGGCGGCTAGGAAGAAGGGCTGGCCGTCAGCCGAGACGGGTGGAGATGGAGCTGAATGTGCAGCGGCACCATGGATCAAACTACCACTTGTTGTTGAATGGACACCATCTTGTACCTTCAGCTGTCGATCCAAGAGCTCTACATGAGAAGGAACAACAGGTCACCTGCAATTATCCGTCGACGGCAAGTGGCACACGTCGATCAGTTGCCATTAAAGTCTTGTACATCGATTATTTACCTCCTCGATTTCCCACGACTATTCACTGCTCGTGAGGTGACCCTCTCGCCCATATCTAATGGACAACGCGTAGAATATCCAGGCCAGCAATGCATACATGGAATAGTTGACCCATACGCCTAAATAACAGACAGCTGATTTTGGTATGCAAGCATCGGCCCCATCTTGTATAGCTCTCGGTGTTAAGCACCAAAGCCCACAAGGGATTGGAAGTACATCCAAGGGTCAGAAACATTTAGAAATTCAGATAGAATGGATGAAAACATTGACAGACTGAGATTGACAGATTAAGCAAGGTTTATGGGAGAGGAAATTATTTGTATACCTCGGAGAAGCTGCTGCAGCATAATTACACTTTGGGTAAATGAAAACAAATTCGGTTTCTGTTGGGCTGTAATTCTTGTGGCACTTTATGATAACATGAACAACCTCTTGTCTGATGCCACCTCTAAAACAAAATCAGTTAAGCAATTAGTCCACGGCGTTTCTGTAGGGATGAGTTGGGTAAGAAATCACATGAACTCAACAGAATTTGAAGGATTATCATTCATTTTAGTACGTGCTCACTGTCGATTGACACTACGATAAGACCTGATAACGGCTACTCTGAAAATGTAAGCACATTCAGTTGCCTCCTATTCATTTTTAGTCATTTGCACAAAAGGAAACGAGAATAAGATTGCACTCAAGTTTGACAACTTCAGATTCAGTTTTCTTGAAAGCTATCGATCATCTTCTGTTGTCATACACATACCATCTATAAATAAACAAGTTAGACGTAGAATAAACTTGTTGGTGCAGATGAAGGAACGTGTCCAGCAGCGTATTTCTTACCGGGTGCTGGAGTGAGGTTGGATCTGGAGGCAGAGGTGGTGCCGCAAATGGCCTGAGGTGGAGCTCGTCACCGTCACAAGAGAAGACAGGAAAAGTTGAGGGCAGCCAAGGACTGAGGCATGAGGAGTTGCGAGCCAAAGGGAAGGACAGCGGTGGCGGTGCAACCTGTGTCGTGGGTGAGAGAAGAAAGATTGGGGGTGGGAATCGAACGAGAGAGGCGAGAGGTCGAGGTCGAGGTCATCATAAAGAAACGAGAGGGCTTCGATTTTGTTTCCGGAATAGCGGCTCGTGCATACTAAGCCCAGGAGCAGCCCACGCGCCGATTTTGTTTAGGGAGCATCTGCCCAGGCCTGTAGTGCTCTCAGCGGGATTGAAGTTGCATCCAACAGCCAGAAATGTCCAGAATTGTAAATCCGACGGTCAAAATGCTGATGGCCTGAGAGTGCTCAATTAGTGCTTAGTTTTAATGTATCTAAATGGCAATTTTTATCAGTTTTGGATTATTTAAGAATTTTAGGAAGAAAGAAGTAGTCCGAAAAGGACACGAGGCTCCCATGAGAGAGGGGGTCGCGCCCCCCCTGTAGGGCGCGCCCCTGTCTCGTGGGCACCTCGTGTGCCTCCCGGACTCCGTTTTCTTGTATGTTACGTATTTTGGTCGGTAAAAATTTATTATATATACTCCTGAAGGTTTTCACCACCGTGTCATGCAAATATCCTCTGTTTCCGTTTCGAGTTGTTCCTGTTGCAGAATAAAGCAAGATGTCTTCTCAGGAATCAGTTGGGGAGAGCCGGGTGTCTCACCCAACGCCAGGTATAGGAGCAAATAGCGATGCCTATCACTTTGGACCATCAACGGAGGATGAGATGGAGGCTGATTTGAAAAGGATAGATGCCATGGAGGAAGATCAAGAAGTTACCTCTCGTCTCCAAGCAGAATTCACTATGGGGGAACTACCTAGCCTGGCTGTCCCTGCTTTGGTCATCCCTTCCAACTCTAGATTTCTTTCTTATGAAAATATGAAAAAGAGTTTCACGTGTTCTCTAGAAGCTATGCAGCATCCTTGGGTAAAAGGAGCTTTGGCCATTATGGGCAAGCTCCGTAAAGAGATTATGGACCTCAAACAACAAGTCAATAAGCTCGAGGAGGAGAACCGTATCCTGAAGGGCATCATCGCCAAGAAGATCAGAACTCCAGCCGTGAAGAAGGAGAAATAATCACATGGGTATGGGCACTCCCCTTGGCAACTGCCAAGCTTGGGGGAGGTGCCGCGGTATCATATCACCATCACACTCCTATCTTTATCGCTTTATTTAGTTCGATCCTTTTAGTAGTATCTTGATCTAGTAGTTTGAAGTTTTTGATATCAAGTAGTTTTGAGTTTTGCATTGTGATCTCTTTTTGTAATCGAGTCCGTGTGCTATCTATAATAAAGATTAGTGTTGAGTCAAGGGCTTTGCTATGTTGCTATGATCTTGAGAAAGTAGAAAGAACAAAAGAGTTCATATTGATCTTATGGATAGTGATAACTTCACACATAGAAAGTATGAGGCATAAAAAATTGTTGAGAGTTGATGAACGTAGCCTTGGTCATCGTTGCAATTAATAGGAAGTGATAAGGAAAGAGGGGTTCACATATAAATATATTATCTTGGACATTTTTTACGATTGTGAAGCACTCACTAAGTATGACATGCTAAAAGAGTTGATGTTGGACAAGGAAGACAACGTAATGGTTTATGTTTTCCGACATCTCAGTTAAAGTATATTGTCATTGACCTTCCAAACATGTTGAGTTTGCCTTTCCCACTCATGCTAGCCAAATTCCTTGCACCAAGTAGAGATACTACTTGTGCTTCTAAATACCCTTAAACCCAGTTTTGCCATGAGAGTCCACCATACCTACCTATGGATTGAGTAAGATCCTTCAAGTAAGTTGTCATCGGTGCAAGCTATAAAAATTGCTCTCTAAATATGTATGACTTATTAGTGCAGAGAAAATAAACTTTGTATGAACTTGTTGTGGAAGTAATAAAAGCGATGGACTGCATAATAAAGGTCCACATACAAGGGGCAATATAAAGTGACGTTCTTTTGCACTAAGATTTTATACATCAACCCTAAACGCGCATGACAATCTCTACTTCCTCTGCGAAGGGCCTATCTTTTACTTTATGTTTTACTTTATGCTAGAGTCAAGGTGATGCTCACCTTTCCCTTTTTCATTTTATCATTTGGCAAGCTCCTCGTGTTTGAAACATCATGATACATATATCCAACTGGATGTAAGTTGGCATAGGCTATTATTGTTGACATCACCTAAAGGTGAATACCTTGGGAGGCAACACAATAAGCCCCTATCTTTCTCAGTGTTCGGTTGAAAGTCTATAACCACAAGTGTTGCGTGAGTGTTAACAATTATAGGAGACTACGAGATAGTTGAGTATGTGAGCTTGCTAAAAAGCTCTATTATTGACTCTTTCTGATGTTACGATAAATTGCAATTGCTTCAATGATTGAGATTATAGTTTGTTAGTTCCAATGAAGTTTTTGAACCATACTTGACATTGTGAATTGCTTATTACTTGAGCATAGGAAATCATATGACAAAATCCATTTATGTTGCTGTTCTTAGAATGATCATGATGCCCTCATGTATGTATTTTATTTTTATCGACACCTCTATCTCTAAACATGTGGACATATTTTTTGATTTCGGCTTCCGCTTGAGGACAAGCACTACAAAAAAAAGACACATCCATGACATTTTGGGCCGAACGATTTTTTTCTGTCATACATATGACACTTCTATGACGATAATTGTGACAAAACCCGGTATCATCATAGATGTGGTGGGCTCCTACTTCTATGACAAAAAATCATGACAGAAAATGGGCTTTTCGTCCTAGGTGGGCCAGAGACACAGCTGCATGACATTCTTTGGGCCGTCCATGACGGAAAAAACCATGGTAGAAGCGAGGGGGAGGAAAATTTTGGGGAGTTGCCGGTTACGGTGGGAGGTCGGGGGCGGAGCGATGCGCGTTTCTCTCGTACACGTACGCGAGTGTGTGCGAGGCGTTGGCTCTAACTGTACCCGAGCGAGGCGTTGGGCTCTAACTGAACCCGAGCGATTCCACTGCAAGCTACGCATTACTGAACCCGAGCAATCGATCGATGGCTATTAACTGAACCCGATGGAGCGATTCCTTCGCTACTGCTGCTAACTGAAGCCGACCGATGCTGCCTCTGGGATTAATAGTGA
>NC_041385.1:424640064-424641034 GCF_002162155.2 Triticum dicoccoides
GGAGGTCCGTTTCCTCCGTTTTGCGGTATGCCACACCCCTCCCGATCAACAGGACCCCCGTTTCGACTGTAGGAGGTCCGTTTCCTCCGTTTTGCGGTACGCCACACCCCTCTCGATCAACAGGACCCCCGTTTCGACCGTAGGTAGTCCGTTTCCTCCGTTTTGCGGTACGCCACACCCCTCCCGATCAACAGGACCCTGTTCCAAACGTAGGAGGTCCGTTTCCTCCGTTGTGCGGTACGCCAGGCCTCATTTCCATCGCATGTTCCGTCCAAGCCCTCCCGATGGACACGACCATGCATTCCATTCTGACCCAGCCGGTTGGCTCCCACGTGTTCCGTTGCCTCCCGATGAACACGACGCATTCCGTTGCCTCCCCATGAACATGATGCATTCCGTTGCCTCCCCATGAACACGACGTGTTCCATTGCCTCCCCATGAACACGACGCATTCCGTTGCCTCCCCATGAACATGACGCATTCCGTTGCCTCCCCATGAACACGATCCCTCACCGTACGTATGCACGACTAGGTGTTCGAGACCCCGCCCGTATGTACACATAAGTGGCCGTATTTTCTTTCTTGCACCCTGGCCGCTGTACGTACGTGTACATGATACATGCGCGCCTCTACTACGACACGTGCGCGCCTCTACTACGACACGTGCGCGCCTCTACATCGACCAGTATGTACGTACACGTTCGCGACCAGGATGACAACGCTACGTACGCTTCGACCAGGTGGGTCCTGACTGTCAGGCACTTCCTTGCCTGTGAAGATGTAGCTGGTGGGTCCCAGCAGTCAGGGGGGCAAATTGTTTTTTTTTGCCCGGACGCACTTCCTCGCGTGCGAAGGTGTAGCTGCTGGGTCCCAGCAGTCAGGGGGGGGGGTGGCGAATCGTTTGTTTTTGCCCGGATGCACTTCCTTGCGTGCGAAGGTGTAGCTGCTGGGTCCCAACAGTTAGGGGGGC
>NC_041385.1:424641218-424662049 GCF_002162155.2 Triticum dicoccoides
CCGGACGCACTTCCTTGCGTGCCAAGGTGTAGCTGGTGGGTCCCACCAGTCGGGGGGCGAATCGTTTTTTTCCGGACGCACTTCCTTGCGTGCGAAGATGTAGCTGGTGGGTCCCAGCAGTTAGGGGGGCGAATCTTTTTTTTCCCGGACGCACTTCCTTGCATGCGAAGATGTAGCTCGTGGGTCCCAGCAGTCAGGGGGCAAATCATTTTTTCGCGAAATATGGTGGCCCGTCTGGTGGGTCTCCGCTGTCAGGTGGAGGAATAATTATTTTGCGCGTAATAAGGAGGCACTTCCTTGCGACTGCCATGGACCCAGCTGTCAGCCTCTCCACGTACAGTCCACGTCCGATGGAAGTCGTTCCTTGACCACGTTGACCACGCCGCGCCGAGAGCACCACGACGGTGGACGATGGCGAGGCCTAGGAAGGGGACGACGCGAAGCCGGGGATGATGCGGCTGTGGATGCACACGCGGAGAGGAGTACGAGGGTTCACTGGTTCGGCCGCGCTGCCGTCGGCACAGAATAACAAGGGGTGTGGGTGAGTGGAAGGATGGCCTGGCCAGTGGTGGGAGTAGTAGGGGGCGGCGAGGCCTCCGCGGCAGCACAGCTGGCCACGGGAGGCAGGAGCAGGCGGCACGACCGGCGCTGCTTTGGGCGGCTGGAGCAAGAAGACCAGAGGTTGAAGAAGCAAGACGGCCTTTGGATGGACATCGTACGGTCCTTGCAGCTAGAATCGTTTATATTGGCTAAGTTGACAAAGCCCTTGGTACGTCAACTTAGTAGGCCCACGGGTCAACTTCCGAAATGGTGCGCCCCAAATGTCAGGGGGATGAATCATTTTTTGGGCAGGTGAAGCTAGAATATCCGAGATTGAAGAAGAAGCACGGCATCCATTGGATGGACATCCAACGGCCACTGCTGCTAGAACCGTGTGTTGACTATAAGTTGACAAAGCCATGCATACGCGTCAACTCTGTTTTTTTAGGGGACGCGTCAACTTAGTAAGGCCAGAAGTGTGTGGCAGAGAACTTATAGCCCATTTGATATTTGTAAGAATGTGTAGACCATTTTTGAATTCTAATGGAATTTACTACAGCCCATTTACAGTTTGTTAAAAGTACAACCCATTTCAACCAACCGTTCAAAACAGAATTCAATAAAATTTCCCACATTTTGATGGGATCCGAATATTTTTATCCCGAAATTTCTAGTCAGATTAAATACAATTTCAATATAAATTTATATTGCACAAAAATCCAACAAAACATTCCGCTCGCAACAATTAATGAAATTAAAATTTTCAATATTGCAAAAATAATATTTTATAAAGTAATCACTGTTTGGTGCATTTTTTTATAGTTACTACATAGTTTTTATAATTACATCCCATTTATTATTTCTTAAAGCCCATTTTCTTGTTAAGCCTAATGCATCCCTCCTAGGAAAGATTTGCAGCCCAGCGGGGTGGAGAATAACGACTTGACCTTGCCTGGGTATTCCCAAAAAAAGTATAGCTGGGCTAGCCATTTTCAGCTTGAAAAAAAATTAATATCTGGGCTGGATATCTAGCCTGGGCTAGAAGGGCCACAGCCCGCCCAGTTAATACCTGGAGCGATGTTTTCATTGTTGTTCAGAGGAGAAAAATTAATATCTGGGGTAAACATCGAAAAACTCTGCAGTGCTCACACCTCAAAAACACAAATACTGCTCGAGCTGCTTGGTCCCAGCTGTCGGCCGCTTCTTGTGCAATTCTCTCGTTTATTGACTACTCCCTCCTTTCCGGTTTATAATGCTCAATTCAAAAATCTCACCAATCAAGGTAGATGGCGAGTGGTGGAATACTTTTTCTAGTTTTGCAAAAGCACCTAATTAATGCTCTTGTGATCCTCAAAAAAATATGTTTATCAATGCATTAATTGCAATGCATGCATGCATAAAGTACATGCATTGGTCAGTTTTCTCTTAATACTTGCATGCAATGATTTAATGCACCTTGGAATCTGAACATGTGATGGGAAACAACCAAATTGAGCCTTATAAAATGGAAAAACTAAAATTTTGAGATAAGCCCTATAAACCGGAAGGGAGGGAGTACATAGGTTGACAATGGTGTGGGACCGTGATGTCTGGAAACCAGGAGGAAGCAAAATAAATTATAGTTATATATATATATATATATAATAAGGAGGCACTTGCGTACATGAGGCTATGGACCTGGTGGGTCCCCATTGTCATCCTATCCAAGTAAAGTGATCTCCTCGCCCGCGCGCGCTTTCCGCCCGAAACAGTCAGCGTCGGCCGCCCTACTTCCGGGTGCAGGCGATTGCTCTGCCTTCAAACGACACAAGTGCTGCCCGTCCGTCCATTTGCCGCACACATTAATGATACGCGGTTGCCGAGGCGGCTACTCCGGCGCCACATGTCCGTCCCTCCGCCCGCCCACCATTGCTATATAAACTGCTGTGCCGTCCATAGCCGCAGTCATCTGCATCCGTTCCCTTTCTCCTGTCCACATCACTACTGCCCACCATGGCTTCCTCGCGCTCCAGCGCTCTTTCGGACAGGCGGACGACGGACCACAAGGAGATAGCAGCCATTGCTGCCGACCGGCTGGCCGACAGGCAGCCGGAGGACGACGACGTCCCAATGGAAAACATGGTAGTCGACGATCCGGCGCCAACCCCCTCCTCCGCGCCATCCTCGCCAGTGCATTGCACCATGACCATCGGCGAGGCCCGTGCCCAATATATGGACAGGGTGAGGCAGATGCGTGAGGAGCAGTTCCGGGAGGCGCAGGTCGACGCCGCCTACAACCACCATCTCCTCCAGGAGCACCTGTAGGCGGAGGAGCAGATCGCCGTGGAGCGGGCGGAGCAGGAGGCGCTGCTCGACTCGTACCTCTTCACCCACAAGGGCCGCCTCGAGCGCTGGCGGTACCGCATGCAGGTGGCGGAGGCTGCAGCCGCCTACAAAGAGGCTAGCAAAGAGGGCGATGAAGCAGGCGAGGCGCTGTTTGGCGAGACCGAGGATGAGGCAGAGGACAATGTCGGCTCCGACGAGTCCCCGCTCCGCTGGCGTCGGCAATGCCCTGCTCCACCGACGCCCCGCGGCGCCAACAACAAGGCAGAGGACACCGCTGGCTCCACCGAGGCCCCGCGGCGCCAACAACGAGGCAGAGGACACCGCCGGCTCTGCCGAGGCCCCGCCCCGCCAACAACGAGGCAAAGGACATCGCTGGCTCAGCCGAGGCCCCACCATGCCGGCAACATGGGGGAGGATTTCCACCGCTCTGCTGAGGCGCCGCCCGCCGGCAACGAGACATAGGCATCATCGGCTCCGCCGAGGCCCCACCCCACTGCCAACGAGGCCGCGCCACACAGAAAACGAGGAAGAGTAGAACACGGTAGGTCGCCGCTGCTCGGGTCCAAGTAAGGCCAGCGCTGCTACCCTCCGGTTGAAGCCAAGCTAGGCGGGTTGACCATTGACGGCCGGTTAGCTTCTTGGCGGCGACGTGGAGTCGGAGGGCTGCGCTAGAGAAGAACGCTGCTTCTACTTAACTGCTGGTGCAGTTGGCTGACTGACACGTGGGCCCAACAGGCCACATGTCAGTTACGCAACTGCACCTGCAGTTAAGTCACTGAAGCTTTTGTTTGCCTCAGCGGGACACAGGTGGGTAGCTTTGGTTAATTAATTATACCTCCAGCGCACCCCTTTTTAGTTTTTTTTCGAAAAGGAGGATGACCCCCAGCCTCTGCATCTGGGAGATGCATGCGGCCACAAACACCCCTTTTTAGTTGAAGAATGTATGAAATGTAATGAAATCCGGCATGTTTATATGAAATCCGACCGTATATGAATGAATTTATTTCGATTAGTTCGAATTCCTGTATCACTGGCATTGGATGAACATGCAAAACAATACGTACGAGCATTATTCTGAGGGTGATCACCACGTTTGCAGCAGTTTCACATGTACTCCCTCTGGTCCTTTCTAGTCCGCATACAAGTTTTGTCTGCAGTCAAAGTATCTCTACTTTGACCAATCTTATACAAAAAAGTATGCACTTTCACAATGTGCGAAGTAAAAAGGAACAGAAGGAGTACAAAGAGTTTGAGCAGCTTTTTAGCGTTTCTGTACATTGCAATCAAACACACATGCCTGGCAATTCATAGAGAACATTCAAAACAATCGATGATTATGCATCTCAAGGACTCGCATGTCAGATGCAATATTTACTTCACAACTAAAGAATAAAGAAAAAATTGATCGCCGCTGCTGACATCAAAGGGCGTCCCATTCGAAAATATCAAACGCATATCTTGCTAAAATCAATGAGCAAAATTTGACAAGGTTGTTCCATTCCAAAATATCAAATGCCTACGATTGTGGAATGGGCAGGGTTTGCCATCAGTTCGGACATTGACATGGCAACTCGTGCTTAATAAACCAGCTGTTCTTTTTGTGCAGTTCCACCAAAATCAACCAAATTCACTCGTAGCTTGTATGATTTCGCCCTTATATGTTGCAACGCCTTGAACTTATGGGCACCTCCTTTCTTGTGGTGGAAATGAATGATTCGATGTATTCATGAACATTTTGTGCAGTTCCCATTGAAATCAAGCTGAGCACCCCTGTTTGCATAAATACAAAAAAGTGATTAGTATAAAGCAAACTGTACTATGAATTGACTGTTTCAACAGGCACATACATGGTCCAAGTAGAAAAATGGAACTCACCAGAAAGAATCCTAGAACAACATTGTACTCGCGCATCACAGCAAAAAAATGGAGATTTGTCAGTCCTTCTGAGCTGAAGTTAGTTTGGTCTTATGGGGAGTAATGTAACCATCCTTCAACTGCTCCTTCTGATGAGAAGATAGACATGGCTTCTTCATCCTGGCATAATCGGAACTAGTCACTTCACGTACTCCATATTCTTCTTCAGAGGAAGATGATCCCTGTTTGCTCGAAAAAAAGGAAAGGAAATATTTAAAACAACACAGATAAAACACTTCTCAAGGACAATACCACTTTTTCATGACAGTATCTAAACAGTAGCACAACACCAATAGAGATGACAAAGCTCAATCATATGGATGAAATCAGTGGGTGAGTACCAACATTTGTCAGGAGGCTGATTGTGTAGAGCATACAGATGAAGCACTTCTCGGGAACCATCTGTTGCTATCTACGGGGGTGGCCATGCTTACTATATACTCCTCAATTAGTTTAATGTTTCCAACATCTTCTTGTGCAATTCCACTAAAATATATGGTATCTTCAAAGAAGATCCCTATTTGCACAAGTAGAGATAATTACGTATGGCATCAAATCAGTGGCAAAACAATTGCTCGTTCCAGCCATAGCAATAAATTAAGATGCAAAACTATATCATTACTTGTGTCATCATAGTTCCAGTGCTTCATTACAGCACCGAGAGTTGATTTTTGTTTTTCTTCCGCTTGTTCTTCCCCTTCATCACTTGGTTCAATAACAGACAAGCTTCGCCTTCAATGTAAGATTTGGCATGTCAATTAGGGAGCACAAGTATAGTACTAAACTTAATTTTCTGATGAAAGTGGCAAAATACAGGCCAGTGGTTGTGAAATGTCCTTATCTTACCTCAATGGGATATTACGGTGCACATACAGATTGGAAGTCTTGTCTCCATTTGTGCAGTTCACTAAAATCAAGCAACATTATCATACAAGTAGCACAACATATGAAAGCACACTGCAGAATCATGTGAAAGAAGGCTAGTACTGACCTCTCATGATGCGGAATTCAAACAACTCACAAGAAGAAGATCTGAACCAAATTTTCATTAACGGATAGGAAGTAAGATCTCCTCTTGTGCTGTTGTGCAGTTCCACTAAGATCAAGCAATCAAGCAACATTGTCGGTATGACATTTTGGTTGAACTGCACAAAACACTCTTAAAACAAAAGTGTTTTGTGCAGTGCAACAAAAGGTCACAATGGCAACGAGGTGAAGTAGATAACCCTGTTTACACAAAGGTGCAAAGGAAACAATTAGTGGTCAATAACGGTGGATGACACAGAAGCCAACAAAAAGAAGCATCTACCGTATCTAAATGGGAAAGAAAGCAAGACAGTAGCATTTCTCAAACGGTGGCATTGATTAATATTAACAGAGATTATATTAACAATAAAATTCGTTAAACATGTAATTTGCTTTTCACTGTGGCATTGCATCAATTTTCCAGCGGCATTATTAGAGGGTGTTTGTTTACAGGGACATTTTGGTGTAGGGACTAAAAAAACTCCGTGTCAGTCACATCTAAACCAAACAGGAGTGACTTTTGGGGACTAAAAGTGGGCATTTGGGACTAAAGAAAGAAGACCCCGAGGGAGTCTTTTTGGGACTTTTTCCAACAGTTGCCCCTGCCATGCATCGCACCTTGTTTCTATTAGTTCATTACTAGGGGTAACATGTTCTTTTATCATGTCATTTAATAACCTCTAGTCCATGTTTAGTCCCTGGAACCAAGCAGGTAGGGACTAGGGTGTTTTTAACCAAACAGGGCCATAGATTGACAACATCTAATGAGTTGCACGGGACAGTGGACGCACCAGCACCACGTGCATCTACCGATGTACTGTGGTCATGCACAGTCTGTTGCAACAAAGAACAAACAACCAAGGAGCATATTTGTGTTGGTCCTAGTTTTGTTATCTTTAGACACCTTTCCCTATGTGAGCGCATAGTCCTGCTCAAACTCTACAACCTTGTCCCTTCCTTTCCTTTTTGAACTCGTACTTTCGCCCCTTCCTTTCCTCTTTGAACCACGTCCTAGATTTATGCGATACAACTTTCCCCACTACTTTTCCCCCATTCCTTTCCTATTTGAACCACGTCCTAGATTCATTGTATACAACTTTCCCCCTTCATTTCCTCTTTGAACCACGTCCTAGATTCATGCTATATACAACTTTTCCCACTACTTTCCCCCACTCCTTTCCTCTTTGAACCACGTCCTAGATTCATGGTATACATGCAGCTAGAGCAATGCATGTGGAGTAAGTAAAATATACCTTAAGGTTCTTGGGGCGTGGTTCGGTGGGCGACGGGACGACGACGAAGAAGAAGGGGTCGGAGGCCCTCCCACGCCGCCGCTGGGTGGAAAGTGAACAACAGCGCCGGTAGTGGGTTCCCTCCCTCGCCGACGGTGACAGCGTTAAGCCTCCTTCCCTTCCCGGCGGACGGATCCTGCCAGCTCTTTGAGCAGCAGTGAGGGGAGAGAGAGGCCAACGAAGTCTTGTTTAGATCTGGAGAGGGCGAGAGAGTGTGAAGAGAGCAACTACAAGCGCTGAGGCTCCAGCAGGAGAGGGCGAGAGAGTGTGAAGAGAGCAACTACAAGCGCTGAGGCTCTAGTGTGTATATATATACTGGAGAGAGAGTGTGAAGCGTGCAAACCCTAGAAAACATTTTGACCAGTCAAAGAATCCTCCTAGCAAAAATTATGCTCAAGTGTAGTTATCGAACCCGAGACCTCAAGTTTGATGAGCGAACAGGCTAACCAGCTACACAACCCTCCCGTTATGTTCAACGAGAGGAAAATAACCTTTTATACATTCCTGCATTCGTGTGATAGGCATGCCGTGTTTTTTTGTGTGTGTGGGAGTCATTAGGATTTCAATCATAATCGTGTCATGTGGCTTTGGTGGTAAGACTATCCACAGTGGTGCAGAAATAATGCAGCCTTAGTCACCTTACCTCTCTCCACGTAGTACGTTGGGTCCCACCAGTCAGAGGGTGAAACAAACAAATTAATAAGAAAAATTAAAAGTGCCAGCGGTGTATCTTACTACGTCACACGTCTCGCAACTGCTCGGGAACACTGTCCAATTGATCCCTCTGTTTGCTCACGTACTATTTTAAGTGAATCCTTATTATAACATGCACACAAATTTTGGGCACTTGTATTCGACTTAAGTTAGTGTGCCACCGTATCTCGTATACTTACTACTCCCTCCGTCTAGGTGTTATAAGTCACATTAGGAGGTGCAGCGGGACCAAGGTGCGTGCGTGTGCGTGTGTGTGCTTAACAGCATGTGTGTGTTAGAGAGTGCGACAGATCGACCTACTCCTACAGAGATATGGTGTGTAGTGTACAATTTTAGCCGCGAGAGTCGGTGCATCCTCTCGTTTCCGGGCGTGTCCGGTAGGGACATGCGGACAACTGCCACGCCCGCTCCTGACCAGCCTGGCCCACCCAAAGCCCCTCCACCGCCCGCGCGCGCTTCCTGCCCGAAACGGTCAGCGCGGCTCCAAAGAATCGGTGCCGCATTCATGCCCGGGTAGAGCGGACGCAACCTCTCACTGGTGCAAGAGTGATGGTTGTTTCGTTCGTCCAACTTACTGCTGGGTCTATGTGATTTGACGGCTCATTGGTCTTTATTACTGAGGTGGTAGGACTGCTGGATGTCCCACGCTTTCGGCGAAAGGAGGTAGTAGATTACAATTTTCTCCATTCTTACAGCGGAGGAGTGCAAGAGCAGTTTAAAGCACAAGTGGCCCCTAGGTGGTTTTGGTAATTAATGTCAACATATCTCTTGTTGGACTAACACTTTTATCTAGTATGTTTCAGATAAGTTCAACAATGGAGTGGCATGGACTAAAGGATGTGGGAACTCCTTCAAGATGCTAAGGACAAAGGATTGGCTCAAGCTTCAAGCTCAAGACTCTTCATTTTATATTTTAGTGATCCAAGATCACATTGAGTCTATAGGAAAAGCCAATACTATCAAGAAGGGATGAGGTGTTGCTTAATGAATTTCTTGCTCCACAGTGCTTAGTGATATGCTCCAAAACCCTCAACTACTTTCCCACTTCCACACATATGACCTAAACCTTAAGTCAAACTCGGCCCCACCGACTCTTTCTATCCGGCTCCACCGAGTTCAGATGTCATAGCCACTGCCACAAACCCTAGGCAAATCGGTCTCACCGATAGGGATCTCGGTCTCACCGAGATGGGATTGTAATCTCTCTATGTATGTCCATTACCAAAATCGGTCTAACTGAGTTTGAGCAATCGGTACTACCGAGATTACAATGCAAACTTCCTGATTAACTTATTACCAAAATCGGTCCTACCGAGTTTGTGTAATCGGTCCAACCGAGTTTGCCTGACAAACTCTTTGGAAAACTTATTACCAAAATGGTCTCACCGAGTTTGTGTAATCGGTCTCACCGAGATTAAGTTATGCCCTAACCCTAACCATATCAGTCCTACCGAATTGCATATCGGTCCCACCGAAAATCCTAACGGTCACTGGATTTACTAAATCGGTCCGACCAAGTTTCTTGATTCGGTCCCACCGAGTTTGGTAGATTGTGTGTAACGGTTAGATTTTGTGTGGAGGCTATATATACCCCTCCACCTCCTCTTCATTCGTGGAGAGAGCCATCAGACTGAACCTACACTTCCAGCATACATTTTCTGAGAGAGAACTACCTACTCATGTGTTGAGGCCAAGATATTCCATTCCTACCATATTAATCTTGATCTCTAGCCTTCCCCAAGTTGCTTTCTACTCAAATCTTCTTTCCACCAGATCCAAATCCTATGAGAGAGAGTTGAGTGTTGGGGAGACTATCATTTGAAGCACAAGAGCAAGGAGTTCATCATCAACGCACCATTTGTTACTTCTTGGAGAGTGGTGTCTCCTAGATTGGCTAGGTGTCACTTGGGAGCCTTCGACAAGATTGTGGAGTTGAACCAAGGAGTTTGTAAGGGCAAGGAGATCGCCTACTTCGTGAAGATCTACCGCTAGTGAGGCAAGTCCTTCGTGGGCGACGGCCATGGTGGGATAGACAAGGTTGCTTCTTCGTGGACCCTTCGTGGGTGGAGCCCTCCGTGGACTCGCACAACCATTACCCTTCATGGGTTGAAGTCTCCATCAACGTGGATGTATGATAGCACCACCTATCGGAACCACGCCAAAAACATCCGTGTCTCCAATTGCGTTTGAATCCTCCAAAACCCTTCCCTTTACATTCTTGCAAGTTGCATGCTTTACTTTCCGCTGCTCATATACTCTTTGCATGCTTGCTTGATATGTATTGTGAATGTTAAACTTGTGCCTAAACTCCACTTAAACTTAAAGATCTTTAAAACTGCAACTTTGGTACTTAGTGTCTAATCAACCCCCCTCTAGACACCTCTTCTCAAGGTCCTACAAGTGGTATCAGAGCTTTGGTATCCATTGCCTTGGTTTAATCACCATTGGAGGAAGAAGGATGAGTCTACTTTGGGGAGTCTTAGACATAGAGTGCCTATACTTGATGGAGAGTATTTTCATGAGTGGAAAAATGAGATGATTGTGATTTTCAATCAATATCATTTGAACAAGTACATTGCTAGCCCCTGTGCACCTCATGTTGATCCTATGCATCCTACTCTTGATGAGTCAATTGATATGATTAGGAATCTTAGAACTGCCAAACTTATCATTAGAGGATTGCCTAGAAACTTGATTGGATGTTTGCCTACTCTTGAGTGTGCCTACACTATATGGAAATTTCTTGAGGAACGCTTTCCAAATTATTCCTTGAAAAATCTTGATGAAATTCTCCATAAGTCCATTGCTTTGAGTAAGATGAATACTAGTGATCCTATGTTTGGTGATCATCTATTTGAGCTTACCAACCTTATGCGTGCCAAAGGAGATGTTGGAATTATTAGTGATATTATTTGCGAAGCTATAAAAATTCATAGGCAAGATCATTGTCAAACTCACTCTAACGAATCACCCTCTCTAGGATTTGATCCACCACATGACGATGTTGAACATGGATACTATGATGAGGATGATGATAGTGACTTCGATCTTGATGATGCAATGAGACATTTTGGTCTTATGGCAAATCTTCGGGGATATATGTCAGGAGGAAAGGAATGGGTTCTTGATAGTGGATGTACCGATCACATGACCGGAGATAAAGACATGTTTCGTGAGCTTGCTAAAAATGATAGTCCTCGAAAGTATGTCACTTTCGATGACAACTCAAAGGGTAAGGTGGTTGGCCTCGGTAAGGTGGTCATATCACATGATAGCTCCATACAAAATGTCATGCTCGTTGAATCTCTTGGATACAACTTACTTTCAGTATCTAGACTTGCTGATTTCGGTTTCAATGTCCTATTTACTGAAGTAGATTGTCAAGTGTTTCGTCGAGATAATCATAAAATGGTCTTTACCGGTGTGCGTAGAGGTGATCTATACATTGTTGATTTCACTAAAAAGGCTCAACCTAAAACTTGCTTCATCGCTAAATCCTCAAAAGGTTGGTTATGGCATAGACGACTAGGTCATGTTGGTATGCGAAACCTTGACAAGCTTATTAAAGGAAATCATATCCTTGGTGTTAACGATGTCATATTTGATAAGGATAGACTTTGCAGTGCTTGTCAGGCAGGTAAACAGGTTGGAGGGAGACATCCCGTGAAGAACATCATGACCACAAGGAGGCCACTCGAGCTACTTCACATGGATCTTTTTGGTCCCAACTCTTACAAGAGTCTCGGTGGAAATTCTTTTGGTCTAGTTATAGTTGATGATTTTTCAAGATTTACGTGGGTGTTCTTTCTCAATGATAAATCGCAGGTCCAAAAGATCTTCAAAAACTTCGCTAGGAAGGCCCAAAATCAATTTGAAGTGAAGATCAAGAAGGTTCGCAGCGACAACGGAATGGAGTTCAAGAACGCAAATCTGGACACCTTTCTTGACGAAGAAGGGATTTCACACGAGTTCTCGGCTACGTACACACCTCAACAAAACGGAGTTGTTGAGAGGAAGAACCGGACGCTCATCAAAATGGCAACAACGATGCTTGATGAATACAAGACACCGAAGCACTTTTGGGCAGAAGCGGTTGAGACAGCTTGTCATGCAACAAACCGCTTGTATCTTCACAAGCTACTCGGCAAGACAGCATACGAGCTCCTCACCGGTAACAAACCCCAAGTTGGATACTTTCGAGTATTCGGCTCAAAGTGCTACATTCTTGATAAGCATCGTCGTTCTAAATTTTCTCCTAAGTCTCATGAAGGTTTCCTACTAGGTTATGGCTCAAACTCTCACACTTACCGTGTCTACAACAATTTCACCCGAAAGGTTGAAGAGACGGTAGATGTGAAGTTTGATGAATCTAATGGCTCGCAAGTAGAGCAATTGCCAATTGATGTAGGAGACAAAGATCCTTCGGAAGCAATCCAAGACTTTTCTATTGGCAAGGTCCATCCAACGGAGGTGAAGGAGAGTACCTCGTCCATCCAAGTGGAAGCTTCTACTTCACGACAAGGTGAACCAAGGGTTGATACGGAAGCATCCACAAGTGGGACACGCCAAGATGAAGAAAATGAGGAAGTGCATCAAGATGAACGTCAACAACCTCCTTCTCCACCATGACAAGAGAACGACAACGCCAACAATGAAGAAGGCCAAGAAGAAGAACAAGATGAAGAAGAAGTTCAACCAAGAACCAAGCAAAAGCTTTCACGAGTTCGAGCAAGAATTGCTAAAGACCATCCCGTCGAGCAAATCTACAATGATATTCAAACCGGGAGAATCACTCGCTCTAAAACTCGCTTAGCTAACTTTTGTGAAAACTATTCTTTCATCTCTAGCATTAAACCTATGAAGGTCGAAGAAGCATTGGAAGATCCGGATTGGATAAATGCTATGCACGAAGAGCTACACAACTTTGAGAGGAACCAAGTTTGGACATTGGTTGAGAAGCCCGACAACAACCACAACATCATCGGTACCAAATGGGTGTTTCTCAACAAGCAAGATGAAGATGGACAAGTAGTTCGCAATAAAGCACGTCTCGTGCCCAAGGCTACACACAAGTCAAAGGTATGGACTATGGTGAGACTTACGCTCTCGTTGCTAGACTTGAGTCCATTCGCATCTTACTTGCCTATGCTAATCATCATGATATCACCTTGTACCAAATGGACATTAAAAGTGCTTTTCTAAATGGTGAAATAGAGGAGGAAGTTTATGTTAAGCAACCTCCCGGCTTTGTCAATCCTAAGAAACCCAATCATGTTTACAAACTTCACAAAGCCCTTTATGGTCTTAAACAGGCTCCTAGAGTGTGGTATAAATGCTTAACCAAGTTCCTTATTAAAAAAGGCTTTGAAATTGGGAAAATTGATTCTACTCTTTTTACTAAAAGGTTTAATGGAGAACTATTTGTGTGCCAAATCTATGTTGATGATATTATATTTGGTTCAACTAACCCTCATTTTAGTGAAAAGTTTGGGAAGCTAATGTCGAAGAAGTTTGAGATGTCTATGATGAGTGAGCTCAAATTCTTTCTTGGGTTGCAAATCAAGCAAACTAAGGAAGGTACCTTTGTTTCACAAACGAAGTACACCAAGGACCTATTCAAGAAGTTCAATATGCAAGAATGCAAAGGTATGACTACACCCATGCCTACTAGTGGACATCTTGACTTGACCAAAGATGGTGAACCGGTTGATCAAAAGGTTTATCGCTCTATGATTGGTTCATTGTTATATCTATGTGCCTCACGTCCCGATATCATGCTAAGTGTGTGCATGTGTGCACGATATCAAGCTGCTCCTAAAGACTGTCATCTTAAGGCCGTGAAAAGGATAGTGAGATACTTAATCCATACACCAAATTTTGGCATTTGGTATCCTAAGAGGGCCTGCTTCGATCTTGTTGGCTACTCCGACTCGGACTATGCTGGAGACAAGGTTGATAGAAAGTCCACTTCGGGTACTTGTCAATTTCTTGGTAGATCTCTTGTGTCTTGGTCCTC
Source organism: Triticum dicoccoides (assembly GCF_002162155.2). Lineage (NCBI taxonomy): Eukaryota > Viridiplantae > Streptophyta > Magnoliopsida > Poales > Poaceae > Triticum > Triticum dicoccoides. The sequence continues at coordinate 424,655,046 of NC_041385.1, forward strand.
CAAGAAACAAAACTCGGTATCCTTATCCACCGCCGAAGCGGAATACATAGCCGCTGGTTCATGTTGTGCTCAATTACTTTGGATGACCCAAACTCTTAAAGATTATGGGATATATGTGAGACATGTTCCATTTCTTTGTGACAATGAAAGTGCTATCAAAATTGGTCATAATCCCGTACAACATTCTTGAACTAAGCATATTGAAGTTCGTCATCATTTCATTTGAGATCATGTTGCTAAGGGTGACATTGATCTTAAGCATGTTCGCACCGAAAAGCAATTACCGGATATATTCACTAAACCTCTTGATGAGAAAGTGTTTTGCAGGTTAAGAGGAGAATTGAACATCATTGATGCTTCAAACTTGGAGTAGAAACTCCATTGGATACATGCAAGACATGAGCTTATGACTAATCCTTGATATTTCTCTTATGATGATAATCTTATGTCGTGGATACATTTGCATCTTGCATGTTATCTAACCCATGTAAGTACTTGGTTGAATCTTATTCCATGAGATTGTAATCCACTCACATCTTGAGCAATCTCTACATCACCAAGTTTCTACACTATGGTGGTTGAAGACAAGGAAGCACAGAAACACTCAAACATATCCTTTGACAATTCTATGTTGAGCTTCATGATTGTCATTTTTGGATACACAAGTACTCTTCCTTGAAAGAACTAATCCATGTAGGTAGATGGACTCAAATTCCAAGTGGTGCTTCCAATTCTTGATGAGCTACATCAACCTTGAGCAAGCCACACAAGTTCAACTACATGTTCAATACTACCAACCAAGGTATGTTATTCCATCTTAGAGAAGCTTTACTCCAAGTCATGAGCTAAAGCAACTCGACAAGATGTGAATACATCAAGATGCTTAAACGAAAAATGGCAACCCCATTTTGAGCTTAAACGATGAGTATGACCTATGATCAAGTGATCTCACTTGACTCCTAAGTCAATATACTCTAACATAGGTGACTTTGTCGCCGACCATCTCTAGATGAAGTTCTCTTGTGTTCTTTTCTGTGTTTTTGCATTTATCTCATGCATATTTGTTTCCCCTTTCAAAAAAAACTTCATCTAGATTTCTTTCTGTTTGCTCTGCATTTTCGGCATTCAAATTCATTGCATATCATTCAGTAAATTCCTTGCAAATCTTTGTGAGATCTTACTAGTCTAGTGAGCTGAGGTGACAAGTGTTTTCTCTGAGATGAACTCGGTTTCACCTATTTGATGTTTTCGGTCCAACCGAATCCTTTTGGTACAACCGAAGCATACCACTCAGTGCCACCGATTTCACAACAGGAAAAACAGTCTGCCACTTATTCTGTGTTTCTTCTGATCCAGCTCCACTCAATGAATCTTGTCCTCTACGAGCATCACATTTTTAACATTGCTTTGTGCTGTGACTCAAGGACCAAACCCATTCATGAAAAATTCCAGAAGACCTTTCTTGGAAATTGATGTCAAAGGGGGAGAGAGAGATCACATCAAAGCTTACCACTTAAAGAGATCACATTAGAGAAAGAGAGTATCACCTCCTCAGGGGGAGAAAAGATCTCCAGGGGGAGAGAATACTCAAGTAGAAAGTATTTCTCAACGATCCCAGATGCTTGGTGTTCAAGAGGAGAGATGCCACATGTCTTATTGAGGGGAAATACATGTTCATATGTGCTTATTTGCATTAGTTTGCATTAGCTCTGTTCATTTATATCTTTCAGCTCTGATTTTCTGTTCCCTATCTTCTCCCAGTATACCATGCAAGATTCAGGGGGAGCAAGGCATCTAAGGGAAAGAAATCATTTAAATTCATTGCATATCTTTACTCTTGGGGACATGTCTAATCCAATGTGGTACTTAGTACTCACTCTCTACATGTCATCCCAATCTTGGTATTCTTGTGGTTTCTTCTGTTTACTCTGGCTAGTAGATGTACCTGTGTTATCTAACCTTGTTTGCGCAGGTTCATTACATCCTAAGCCAACTCAAGACTACAAGGTAAGTATATGCATCACAATCATGTGTATGAGGAATTCTTGCTGATGTACATACTGTTTGCAAGAAGAACTCATGGGCATGAAGGTGTTTTCTTTTATATTCTTCGCTCTGATGCATATGGCCAAGATACATGTAACACATTGCCTGCTCTATCATGGTTATGCTCTCACATGCTTCTATATTCCATATTCACATGATTGCATACATGTAGGGGGAGCCTATGCTTGTTACATGTCTTTCCAAAGCTTTACTTGCTATTCTTTATATCTTTATCTAAAGCTTTGATGTATGTTGTCATCAATTACCAAAAAGGGGGAGACTGAAAGCACAAGTGCTCCCTAGGTGGTTTTGGCAATTAATGTCAACATATCTCTTGTTGGACTAACAATTTTATCTAGTATGTTTCAGATAAGTTCAACAATGGAGTGGCATGGACTAGAGGATGTGGGAACTCCTTCAAGATGCTAAGGACAAAGGATTGGCTTAAGCTTCAAGGTCAAGACTCTTCATTTTATATTTTAGTGATCCAAGATCACATTGAGTCTATAGGAAAATCCAATACTATCAAGAAGGGATGAGGTGTTGCTTAATGAATTTCTTGCTCCACAGTGCTTAGTTATATGCTCCCAAACCCTCAACTACTTTCCCACTTCCACACTTATGACATAAACCTAAAGTCAAACTCGGCCCCACCGACTCTTTCTATCCGGCGCCACCGAGTTCAGATGTCATAGCCACTGCCACAAACCCTAGGCAAATCGGTCTCACCGATAGGGATCTCGGTCTCACCGAGATGGGATTGTAATCTCTCTGTGTATGTCCATTACCAAAATCAGTCTAACTGGGTTTGAGAAATCGGTACTACCGAGATTACAGTGCAAACTTCCTGGTTAACTTATTACCAAAATCGGTCCTACCGAGTTTGTGTAATCGGTCCAACTGAGTTTGCCTGACCAACTCTGTGGAAAACTTATTACCAAAATCGGTCTCACCGAGTTTGTGTAATCGGTCTCACCGAGATTACGTTATGCCCTAATCCTAACCATATCGGTCCTACCGAGTTGCATATATATCGGTCCCACCGAAAATCCTAACGGTCACTAGATTTACTAAGTCGGTCCGACCGAGTTTCTTGATTCGGTCCCACCGAGTTTGGTAGATTGTGTGTAACGGTTAGATTTTGTGTGGAGGCTATATATACCCCTCCACCTCCTCTTCATTCATGGAGAGAGCCATCAGACTGAACCTACACTTCCAGCATACATTTTCTTAGAGAGAACTACCTACTCATGTGTTGAGGCCAAGATATTCCATTCCTACCATATGAATCTTGATCTCTAGCCTTCCCCAAGTTGCTTTCCACTCAAATCTTCTTTCCACCAGATCCAAATCCTATGAGAGAGAGTTGAGTGTTGGGGAGACTATCATTTGAAGCACAAGAGCAAGGAGTTCATCATCAACGCACCATTTGTTACTTCTTGGAGAGTGGTGTCTCCTAGATTGGCTAGGTGTCACTTGGGAGCCTCCGACAAGATTGTGGTGTTGAACCAAGGAGTTTGTAAGGGCAAGGAGATCGCCTACTTCGTGAAGATCTACCGCTAGTGAGGCAAGTCCTTCGTGGGCGACAACCATGGTGGGATAGACAAGGTTGCTTCTTCGTGGACCCTTCGTGGGTGGAGCCCTCCGTGGACTCGCACAACCGTTACCCTTCGTGGGTTGAAGTCTCCATCAACGTGGATGTACGATAGCACCACCTATCGGAACCACGCCAAAAACATCCGTGTCTCCAATTGCGTTTGAATCCTCCAAAACCCTTCCCTTTACATTCTTGCAAGTTGCATGCTTTACTTTCCGCTGCTCATATACTCTTTGCATGCTTGCTTGATATGTATTGTGAATGTTAAACTTGTGCCTAAACTCCACTTAAACTTAAAGATCTTAAAAACTGCAACTTTGGTACTAAGTGTCTAATCACCCCCCCTCTAGACACCTCTTCTCAAGGTCCTACAGCAGTGAAAACATGCAGGCTCAGTGATTACATGGCCCACCTCACACTATCACCGTGCGACACCTAACTCTTTACATAGTACTCCCTCCATTCCTAAATATTACTAGATGAGTCCCCGCTCGTTGCCGGGGAACAGCGGTATATCTCTGTGCGCAAAATTATCGATTTCATAGAACTAAAAAAAATCTATAACCGCATGACAAATGTGGTAGCCAAACTAAATAAACTCCCATCATCATTTAGATCATCCCACGTAAGGAGAAAAGATTAGCCAACTCCTACTGCATAATGGGATTATATTTTTCTTTTTGACATGTTAATGGGACTTAAAAGCTCACTTACATGCATGCTACCGGTGCATGCTTGCATGCAGACATGTTGATGTGATTTAAAACCCACTCGCATGCATGTGCCACGGTATTTCTGCATGCTTGCATGTGGCTTAGAGCGGAGCCTCTCAACATCTAGATCAGACGGCTATTATGACTGATTTACTTCGTCTAACGGCTACGCCAATTTTGATGATGTGGCTCAAGGAGAGGATAGAGAATTCCTAGTAGTGCGGGCTAGCTATTACTAGTAGATAAGTCTTTGTAGAGATTCCACTAGGTGAACTACATATGAAACAAAATGAATGAATCTACACTTAAAATGCATCTATATACATCCGCATGTGGTTAATGGTGAAATCTCTACAAAGACTTATATTTAGGGACGGAGGAAGTACTAGTATAGTACTAGTACATACAGTAATTTATCAGCGAGATAAATTTGTACAATGCTATGAAGCTTCCAGGTCCTGTTACAGGTATCTTGCGTCCAAGGTTGCCTGTTGCAACATTTCATCAAATACAAAGGAGACTAACATGCATGCTATTGCATCTCAATGATTGACAGATCATAGAAAATATGTACTCCCTCCGTTCCAAAATAAGTGTCTCAACTTTGTGCAAACTTTAGTACAAAGTTGTACTACTACTAAAGTTGACACTTATTTTGGAACAGAGACAGCTAAAGAAAAAAAGATCCATGCAGTCCCCAGCCCTTGAACCATGAACCCTGACCAGGCTTCAATTTGCTGGCAACGTTTGAGCTTCCTAATAAATGAAGTTTGCAACCTTTTGACCATCGGATCATTTTGTGCAGTTTCACCAAAATCGAGATGAGCATCCCTGTGGCAAAGAAATTGAAGAAGCGTGATTAGAATAAGATTACTAGGACTAGTTGATGAGACATAAACTCATCACAAATACAGTACGTAGAAGCTAGTAGAGGTATCAGGTATGTGCGGGGCAAAGAAGTAGAGAAATATCCACATGGAGTGATGTGGGCAGCTAGAGCAGTGGTGCAAGCCGGCTGTAAAGGGAGTAGTACCTGAGGGACGTAGCTCAACCTTGAGGAGGGCGGCGGGAGGCGGCAACTGCCCATGTCGCGGCAGTGAGCAAGGGACGAAGGCAACTTCACCGGCTTTGTGAGAGAGAACGGCGGGGACCCCTGATCGGGACGTGCCGACAGTGGGTTTTCGCCGTCGGCGACGGCCACCGCATCTACACTAAGCATCCACCCCTTCCCCAAGCGGACGTGATCCGCCGGGATGTTATATATGTGGCCACAGTCATTTTGTTCGAGAGAGTGTGAAGAGAGAAACCCCAGCAAGCAACCATGTAGGCTGGCCCATCCTGACTATGTATGTAGTGGAGCGGTTTCCTTTTCTCTCCATATGAACCTATCATATTGCATACGTGCCACTGAAGAAAAAAATATATTTATAAATGACGTGGCACCTACTACTTGTTCTCCTATAACCTTGCGCTTGGCATCTCCAAAAATATTAACCTTGCGATTGGCTCTTCGCCTCTTCGGGAAGTCGAGCAATAATGGTAGTGCAGTATATATCGTTCTGGCTATATGAGACCGAATGAATTGCTGCACGTCCACCACGTGGGCGAGGGTCGAGGGGCGAGGGAGAGTGCTACTACATACGGAGCAAAATGAGTGAATGTACACTCTAAAATACGTCTATATACATCAGTGTTTGGAGTATGTACTAGTAGTTCATATTGAAATCTACTAAAGGACATATATATTCAAAACAATATGATATAATCTCTATAACCAAGGTAGTAGGGACGAGGAGTAAACGGAGGGAGTAGTAAATTTTTCTCCTCGTCCTGCGAGGCACCGCGCGCATGGGCGGGGGAGGAGCAAGCTTCACCTCATCATGCAAGCCACCGCGCCCATGGGCAGGGGAGATGGCGTACTAAGCAAGCTTCTCCTCGTTCTGCGAGTTGACGGGACACATCAAAAGTAATCCAGTGTATAGAGCCTTGCCTCTAAGGTAGGCCCCACATGGTTTGCCTCTTTTTTTAATTTAACATAACGCGTCAAGTAGCAATTTGTTTGTTCACCCGTGGTAGACGATCCTCCCTCCACCAAGTGGACAACCAGTACACGTGCCAAATTACCACGTGGGCTACCTTTTTCGTACAGAAATGAGCTCCACCGTGTACCCGCACGGGTGTGGTTGGGAAAGAGACGGGAGTACGTGCGCCGTGCATGCACTTCTTCTCTTCGTGCACGTCCCCCACCTACATGGGTGTGTGTGAGAGATACAAACCGCGTTCGTGATTGTTTTTGTTTTGTGGTGGGGGGTGGGGGTGGGGTGGGGGAATGATTTCATGAATTATTTGTGGGAATATGTGTCGATGACATCTCAAACAAAATTTTGCATGCAATGTGTGTGAAATGGAGGCCTATCCATGTCATACATAGAGGGTCGGGCAACCCATGAGAAGAGGGAGGGGTCATAGCTATCGATAGAGTCGAAGAGAGGATCAAGTACGGGTGGGTGCGAGGTCGATGAAGAGAGCCATCGAAATTGTGTGTGTGTGTGCAAGTCAAAGATATAGGGCGACTGGCCTACCGGAATGTTAGAGGGCACATGTCAAGTTTGTGTGTGGCAGGGAGACATGACTAGAGCGCTTGATGT